>NW_020690974.1:0-3302 GCF_002925995.2 Terrapene triunguis
CCCCTTACCAGGTGCCACCCCAAGCACGTGCTTGGTTGCCTGGTGCCTGGAGCCGGCCCTGTCAAGGGCTATTCTAACCCACAGAGTATAGTAGTAAGTGTTGGACATGTAACGAAAAACAATGCCTGCAAATAAATGCTTGAATTAAAAATGGAACCTGCTTTACCTGTGTTCATACCCCTCATATGTTCCTTTTTCATGAACAATTTACTAACAATTTACTTTGCAGAAAAAGCAAATTTTAAGCAAAAATTAGAGAATATTCAGAAAGAGAGAATGTTGAACTAGCAATTGCAAGTACGTCCACCTGACTCTAAGTTACATAACAAGTGAACAGAAACAATACCTTCACATCTACATTTTCAGTCAAAACTAATCAATAGCTCAGTGGTTTGAGCATTGGCCTGCTAAACCTAGGGTTGTGAGTTCAATCCTTGAGGGGGCCACTTAGGGATGTGGGGCAAAATCAGTACTTGGTCCTGCTAGTGAATCCAGGGGGCTGGACTCGATGACCTTTCAAGGTCCCTTCCAGTTCTAGGAGATAGGATATCTCCATAAAAAAAATACAACTCGACTATCCAGTACTGAGTATTTGCAATGAACTTTCTCATAAACACATCAGACACAAAAAACTGTTAATAAATATTGTTTGGTAAATGATTTTGAATAAGAAATAAATTTGAAAAAAATTGTTCATATACAATACACAAACCAAAAATGAAGGCACATTCATTGAACACATTATTTGTTCAGTTCTGATAGTGATAGGGTGCTGAAAACATCAGCTGTACAAGAATAAATGAGCAAAGACATTGGTGGGATTAATGTAGCAAATAGTTTGACTAAATAATACAGGTCATATTGAATTACCTGAATGGTCTTTTCTGGTCCTGCTAATTAGAACAGGTTTTTAAGCTTTCACTAAATCAGTTTGAAGGCTGTGGATGTATTTGTTTACACATGCAATTAAAAGCTGGTTTTAGCATCCCTAGATTTGATCTATACATGTTTAGAATGTACACATGCAACAGACTTTAAATAAGGATGCGCCAACAAAAGTTATTTGTTTCAATTTATTTTTCTAAGAGTTCATGTCAATCTGCCTATTTGTTTGAGGTCTCTGTACTTCTTTTCATCGTCTCAATCAAAATTTCAGTTCTTTCTGGACACAGGTGTGCTCTAAAACCTGCCAAAGGGTTTTAGAAATCAATTAGGAATTCAGACATACTCTGCATATTCACACACACAGCAATACTCTACTTAAAACATATTTATGCAACATTGAAGGGATGTAACTAGAGATTGGCCAATATTAAAAAAGCATTTTACATTGTTTAATATTATACATGATTAAAAGCTGATCTCAGGCTACTTTTCACCCTTTCACATCATGCCTCTAAAAGAAAAGCTGATTACTTACCTGAAAATGGAGAATAGTTACTATTGGCAAGTATGGAAAATAGTGATATTTATTCTAGGTTGTCTTTCATCACACATTTGACCTTGGGTCAAAAGTGCCTAAGTAAGTAAGGAGGCTACAGGCCAAATTTTTAAAGGTGTTTAGGTACCCAGAAATCAGTTAATAGTGGGATTTTCAGAAATGACTAACTCCCATTGAAGTCAAAGCAATGGGAGTTAAGCACTTAAATATCTTTAAAAATCTGGCCCTCAGGCACTTTTGAAAATTTTACCTCTTGTGTAAATTTGTGCATTCTCTTGAAAAACAGGTAAAAGCAAGTAAAGCAAGTAAAGCATTGGTACGTGGTCTAGAATCCATGTTTTTGGCCTCTCACCTTACATACTTTTCTATTGTCACTGTCATGGGGCAGCTGGTCTCTGTGGATAGGCTGAGCCCAGCTACCCTGGAGAGCCTAATCCAGCTAATTAAAAAGGACTGAGCTACATCTAGGTCTATAAAGGGCTGCTAGCAGGCAGCTGGAAGGACTGAGGCAGGCTGAGCCCAGGGAGGAAACGCCACACTGGAATGGAGCTAACTCCTGGAGCAAGGGGCTCAGAGAAGCAGCACTGCAGCTGCTGCTCCAGGAGGGGAGCAGAGCTGACTGAGGCTGGGAGGCAGCCAGGAGCTGGAGTGCCAGGCAGCTCTGGGTGGGGTAGCCCTGAAACCTGGGGGCCAACAACTGAATTAAGACTAGTTTCTGTTTGTTTCATAATCCCTGGATAAAAAAGAAACCTTCTTGACTGAGACTGGTTGTGGCAGCATATGATTTGGAACCAGGGAGAAGCAATGGCTGTAGTGACAGTCACTTATGATGACAGCATATAAAGAACAACTCATTTCTTTATATAAATATTATAGCCTTCCAATATTCAATACCATTTAGCATTTTAAACCATTAGTATGAACTGAATCTATGTTTTGAGGAGTTATATTTTCTCTGAGACATTGTATTTGATATTTACTTACTTTTCATGTCATCTAAATGACTTGCCTCCTACCTGTTCATTGCATTTTTCCTTTAATTGCCATATTAACACCTGCTGTGGAATCAGAACTGTCCACCAGGTAATGTACAGTTGAAAACTACAGCTGCTGTTTCCACAAATCAAGGCTCAAGGGAACTACGTAGCACTTCATCCTCTGGTAGCAATTAAACTACTGTCCTAGAGACTAGAAAAATTTTCTAAATGTAATCCAGAGCCTGAAAATTTTCTCATTGAAGCTAAAGTGTGAAGACTGTTTAAAAAAAAAAAAAAAGACCTTCCTGATAGACTCATGAACTTTTCCCTGGCACAGTTCACCCCTGCAAGAATATCTTATGAAAGGCTGGTTTAGTTGCAGTTCCTTACATTAACAACTGCAGCCAAATGTAAACTACAGCCTAGGCAGAAAGGTTTTTCTAAATAATCTAAAATATTCTTTCACAGTTCATCCACATTTTGCAGAACATTCAGGGGTGAAAGTAACTCTTTAGACTTACCGGTATGGGGGCCGGCTCCGGCACCCCCGAAAGGGGCAGGGCCTTGGGGGTCAGCATCCCCCAGCCAGCCCATCCATGCTCCCTGGCCCATGCTGTCCAGGGCTCCAGTGGCGGTTTAAAAGGCCCGGGGCTCTGGCCGCCGCTGCCAGGCCCTTTTAAATCGCCAGCCCAGGGGCAGCTGCTCCTTTTGCCCGCTCCCGTTGGCGGCCGGGCGGGGGGGGGGGGGGGGGGGGGGAAGGGGAATGATGTTAAAGCGCTTTAAGCAGGGTCCTTTGCTGCCGTAGCGCTTTAACGTCGCTGCCCCTTTTGCGTCCCACCCCCCATTGGCAGCCCTGCCAGTAGGGACCCTACCAGCAGGGTTGC
>NW_020690975.1:0-3586 GCF_002925995.2 Terrapene triunguis
GCTCTGGACAGCAGTCCGAGCTCGGATGCTCTGACCAGCCACACCCCGGGAAAATTTGAATTCCTTTTCCTGTCTGGGCAGTTTGAAGAGCAGTTTCTGTTTGGACACCGTGGCGAGCTCAGCAGCAGTGGCAGCAGTGGCAACGATGCAGAGCTCTCCAGCAGAGATGGCCGTGCAATCCAATAGAAAGAGGGCCCCAGCATGGACGGATCGGGAAGTCTTGGATCTCATCGCTGTGTGGGGAGATGAGTCCGTGCTTTCCGAGCTGCGCTCCAAAAGACGGAATGCAAAGATCTATGAGAAGATCTCTAAAGCCATGGCAGAGAGAGGCTACAGCCGGGATGCAACGCAGTGCCGCGTGAAAATCAAGGAGCTGAGACAAGGCTACCAGAAGACCAAAGAGGCAAACGGACGCTCCGGATCCCAGCCCCACACATCCCGTTTCTACGAGGCACTGCATTCCATCCTAGGTGCGGCCGCCACCACTACCCCACCCCTGACCGTGGACTCTGAGGATGGGATATTGTCCGCGGCCGGTTCCTCAGCGGACGGGGAAGAGGAGGAAGGAGATGAGGAGGACGAGGCAGTAGACAGCGCTTACAACGCTGATTTGCCCGACAGCCAGGAGCTCTTCATCACCCTGACAGAGATCCCCTACCAACCCTCCCCAGCCGTTACCCCAGACACAGATTCAGGGGAAGGATCAAGCAGTAAGTGTTTTAAATATCTAAACATTTATTTACAACATAACTGGCGTATTTAAAATATTAACAGTAGCTAAAGTGCTTTAAAACATGTAAACATTTATTTGCAACAAAACAGGAAGATTGAAAATATGAACAGTGGGTAAAGTGCTTCAAAACATGTAAACAGGAAAGTCAAACAAAAGGGGAATCAGTGCAAAGTGTATCATGATTAGTCTGTCTTTGGGCGCCTCAATACATAGTCCGAACCATTTTCAAAAAATTGCACAATGTCCGCTTCATGATTATAGTGCCCAAAACCCTGCAGTCATTTGTCCCTCCAAGGGCACCTAAGCCAAGAACTGGTCAATGTAACCGGGGATAGAGGCGACATCCTCCGGGGAGAACTCCTCATACACCTCCTGCAGGTGTTTTTCCAGCCTCATCAGCAGGTTCCTGGGCAGGGAGAGCTTATTAGGCCCCCCGTGGTAGGACACGTTTCCCTGCCACAACGCCAGCAGGTACTCCGGGATCATGGCCTTGCAGAGCAGTGCAGCAAATGGCCCCGGTTTCTGCAGGCTGTCCCGGAGCATCTTCTCCTTCTGGCTCTCGGAGACCTTCAGGAGGGTGATGTCTGGCATGACTCCCTGCTGTGAATTAGGTAGGGGAAAGTTAGTATTGGGACTGCTTGCCCGTCCCTTTATAGAACTGCAACCGCCGGTTTACAGCCACGCGGTTTACAGCCGCGAGGGGGTGGGACAGGGCCAGAGTTCATGCTTGCAGGATTGCTGCCAGCAGAGACTCGCATTGCTTTCTATGTGAAAGGAGACCAGTGCCACTCTTAAAGTTTTAAGCGGCCACAAGTCTACGGCTTACCATGTTTGCCAGCTAGACAAAGTCCGGTGTCCAGCCCTGCTCCTCAGCTCGCCACAGCAAGACCGCAGGCACTGTAGGCGAGGGCCGAAATTTCGACCTAGTCCTCAGTGCGCGTGTGATAGGTGCTCTGCATGGTCTTGTTCACAGAGAAAGACTATGTTCTCTGTTCACAGATACATTGCTCTGTCTCAGGAATTCACTCCCTTTTTCCAATTCCCACAGCCACATCTGCCCAGAGGCTAGCGCACATTAGGAGGAGGAAGAAGAGGACACGGGAAGACATGTTTGCTGAACTAATGGGATGCTCCCGAGCACAGGCAGCCCAGCAGACACAGTGGAGGGAGAACTTGTCCCAAATGCACCGGGCAAACATGGAACGGGAGGAGAGGTGGCGACAGGAGGACAGGCAGGCTACTCAAACGCTGCTTGGACTAATGAGGGAGCAAACGGACACGCTCCGCCGCCTTGTGGATGTTCTGCAGGACCGGAGGCAGGAGGAGAGAGCCCCGCTGCAGTCTCTCTGTAACTGCCCTGCCTCGCCACCAAGTCCCATACCCCCCTCACCCAAAGTCCAAACACGGAGGGGTGGAAGGGGCCGTGAAAAATTTCACTCCACCCCTGCGGACTGCTCTACCACTAGAAGGCTCTCATTCCCCAAAATTTGAAAAGTCCTTTCCTACCCGCCTCACACAAGACCCCGTCCAAGTTTCACCCCCCCGTTCCATGTGCGGTTGTTAATAAAGAATACGTTTCTGTTCATTTCTGTTTCCATCCTCTTCTTTTGGAGGGGAGTCTGTCTGAAGGGGGGGGAAGGGGCTTGGTCATTGGACAGGACAGTCACCTTTAGCAGGGGGCAGGTGCAGCAGCAGGGCACATATACAGTGCAGTGACTAGTTATCCTGGTCAGTCTGGGAGGTGGTTTTCATGTTTTGTGTGGTGGGGGCGGTGGTGTTGCTCTGTGACTTGGTGGCGGGGGAGGGCAGTTACAGATCTTATGCAGCGGTCCTTACCCTGCATCACAGAGCCGCGCAGCAGGGGATCTGTAACCCTCCTCCCCCTGCAAGACAGTCACATAGCCGACACATACACGCACTCCCGGCCAGGAGGGCTGGCAGGCTCCGTTGAAACAACCAGTCCACCACCGCGGAGCCTGTCATTCCTGGAGTTTAGAAGCATCATTTGCATCACAACCCTAAACCCGCCCCCCGCCACAGTCTGCATCCCAGGTTTAAAACATTCCCGCGAAAACAGTAATAAAGACAACGGTGTCCATTAACAAAACAGAACAGATTTTATTTTTTGGGAAGGGGGTGAAGGGGGTATGTAATTGGAGAGGATAGTCGACGGCAACTGGGTAAAGAAATGGGGGCAAGTTCTGCCTCTGTGTCCACAAACTTAAAAGTCACTGGGTACCCTGCTCAGCCTTGAAACTGGCTTTCAAAGCCTCCCGGATGCACAGCGCGTCCCGCTGGGCTCTTCTAATCGCCCGGCTGTCTGGCTGGGCGTAATCAGCAACCAGGCTATTTGCCTCAACCTCCCACCCCGCCATAAAGGTCTCCCCCTTGCTCTCACACAGATTGTGGAGCACACAGCAAGCTGCAATAACGATGGGGATATTGGTTTCGCTGAGATCACAGTGAGTGAGTAAGCTTCTCCATCTCCCCTTGAGACGGCCAAAAGCACACTCCACCACCATTCTGCACTTGCTCAGCCGGTAGTTGAACAGTTCTTTTTCTGTGTCCAGGGCGCCAGTATAGGGCTTCATGAGCCAGGGCATTAGCGGGTAGGCTGGGTCCCCGAGGATCACTGTAGGCATCTCCACATCCCCAACAGTTATCTTGTGGTCCGGGAAGTAAATACCTTCCTGCAGCCGTCTAAACAGACCAGAGTTCCTGAACACGCGAGCGTCATGAACCTTGCCCGGCCATCCGACGTAGATGTTTGTAAACCGTCCCCGATGGTCCACCAGTGCTTGCAGCACCATTGAAAAGTAGCCCTTTCTATTGATGTACTGGCTGGCCTGGTGG
>NW_020690976.1:0-4831 GCF_002925995.2 Terrapene triunguis
TCCCACGGGGCCCAGGACAAATCGCTGCAGGTACAGTGGGTGGGGAGGGGGTTGTAAAGGGACATTGGAGGGTTATGGGGAGAACAGGAGGGATCGGGGGAGGCTGATGGGTGGAGGGGAAATGGGGGGGGCGCCCCGGGTTTTACACCCACGTGTGACACGGGAGAGAAAAGGGGAAGAACTGGAGAGAAGCTGTGGGGGGGGGAGGCAAGTGGCACGAACAGGGACCGGATCCAATTAACTCCCCCCCCCGCAACTCCGGTTTCCGCCCCAGGTCCCCCCCCGGGAATTTCCTGCTGCCCAGAGACAGTTCAACTCCCCTCCCCCTACACCACAGCCCCACCCCCGCGTCTCCCGCTCACCGGGGGGCTCCGGTCCGGGGGCGGGTCCCAGCTGGAGAAAGCCCCCTCCCCCCCGCCGGCCGGGCACGGAGGGGTTAATGCCGGGCTATTCCCAGCACGGACCGCAGGACTCGGACGGACCGGAAGTGACGAAAGTTCTCCCCCCCCCCCTCGGGCGCGCGCTGACGCCGCTGCGGCCGTTTTGGCGGTTGGGCCGCAGCGCGCGCCTGGAGCGGGGGACGGGCGGGGCTGGCAGCCGGCGTCGCTGCGCTCGTTGGGGGCGGGGCCTGTGTCGCGCGGGGGGCTGCCCCGTCCCCCGAGTGGGGGCAGGGCAGGGGCGTGCGCTGACCTTTGCCCTACTTCTCCGAGCCAGATCTGGGGGGGCGCCTGGTGTGTGTGCGTGAGGGGGGCTGTTAACCCTTTCCTGGCATGGGGGGAGGTCCGGCTCCCTCTGGGTGGCTGGTTGCTTGGGGTCGCTGTCCGGGCCGTTGTATTTGCCTTTGTCTTCTCAGAGGCTCCATTGATATAGGGGCTAAAGCCCCCTATAGCTCGGCGACACCCCCACCTATGTCCCTCAGCCGGCCCGAGAGCAAACAGCCCTTTCCCACCCCACTGGGTCACATGCAGGGGAAACTGAGGCACGCAGTGGCTTCCAAAAGATGGCCGACTGCTCCAGCTTCCTCATGCCTGCCTTCTAGCCAAAGCCAAGTGCTCCACTGATACAGGGGCCTGAGCCCCCTGGGCGACACCCCCGTTATGACAAAACTGTCCATAAAGACGTTGTCTGAACGGGAGCTTTCTGTGATGAATGGCTGGTGCCTGGTTCCCCCAGTTCAGTTCCAAATTCTCTTCTAGAAACGCCTCCCGGGACTAGGGCAACCAGACAGCAAATGTGAAAAATCGGGACGGGGGTGTGTGTGTATGGGCGGGGGGGGGGAGGTGTAATAGGAGCCTACATAAGAAAAAGTCCCCAAAATCAGGACTGTCCCTATAAAATCAGGACATCTGGTCACCCTACCCGGGACCCCGCATGCCCCAGCAGGAGTGAAAGGAGAAACCCCCAGCTCTGCACTTAGCCCCAGGCTGATTTATTGGGGGAATGGGGGAGAAATTATTCTTTGCTGCTGAGCAGGGAGCCAGGGCCGTTCTCTGGGAATCGAGGTGCCCAGCCTGACCCAGCTGCTTCATTGCCCCCTGGGGCCCTGCAGGCTCAGACCGTCCCTGAGGCCAGGCAGCTGCTCGGGGAGCTCTCCTGGTGTTGCTGGCAGTGCCTGGATATCCCACTCTCAGGGCCTGAGTTCAGCCATCAGCAAAGGCAGCAGCTTTACTCTCCACTTCAGACTTGTCAAGGCAGAGCTCTGGGGGGGAGTAAAGACTCAATCGATTTGCCAGCGCTCATGATTTTGCCATGAGTCTCATGAGAATGATTGTTTTCCGTCAAGCCCCAGCTCCTGGAGTCCAGTGAGCATGTGATGATTTCAGCCTTGGCTTTTAAAGAAACAGTACGTGGCTGTGGAGAAAGCTTCAAAATGTCACCCCAGTGAGCCCTAAAGGCATATCAAGCAGACGACAAATAAATACAGTAGATTCCTCAAATCTATTATTTTTACAGAATCTCCTGATTTCAAAGCCAATCTGGTGATTTTTGGTGAGCCTGATTCAGGGTTTTTGAACATTTGGGGTTGGACGTTCTGCAGACTGAGAGCTGGGCACCCTCCTCCACACCCAGCGCACCCAGACTGTTCTGAAGCTTTAACTCTCTCTTCTCCTTCCTGCCGCTGTAACGCAGCTGGGAATCCCCGTTCCTAGACGTGCTTTTCCACAGACAGTGAATTCCCCACAGGGCTGTTCCAGGGGCTCCAGGCCCCCAACCTAGGACAGACGGGGCAGTAACCTCCCATCACCCCTTTGTGACTCCCAGGGACCCTGCAGGGACAGCAGCTCCATGCTGGGCCCTAGGGCCCCCCAAAGCACCTGGGGGAGGGGGTAGTAAACCCCCATGTCAGGGGGCTCCTGCTGCCTGGAGGTGACCATATCCTCACAGCCCCTCCCCTCACAGAGACACCCCATAGCCCTCCCCCCTCACAGTCCCTCCCCCTCACAGCCCCTCCCTTCACACTGACATCCCACATCCCCCCCACAGACCCTCCCTTCACCCTGCCACCCCATAAGCCTCCCCCTTACAGCCCATAGTTTCACACTGCTACCCCATATCCCTCCCCCTCACACTGACACCCCCAAGGACCCTCTCCCTCACAGCCCCTCCCTTCACATTGAGACCTGCATGGGCCGTCCCCCTCACACACAGAGGGACTTGTTTGCTGGGGCCTGACATTACAAATCCAGGGGTGAGATTTCTGAGGAATTTACTCACTGAGCCCCCCAACCCCATTTGGCATCTTACCCTATGGCCCCACACAGGCTCAACCCCAAGGCTCTGACTCTGCTCAGCCTCTTCTCCCTAGGCCCACCCGGGCTTCACCCCGAGGCCCTGTCCCCACTTGGCCTCTTACCCCATGGCACTGCCCACGCTGCTCCTCTTCCCACACTTGCTCCAAGATCCTTGATTTCGGATATTAATTCTCTCGTTCCATTGATAAATGGGTAGAACGTGACTGAAATTAAACCAATTTCCAGCCAAGAAAAGGGCACATCCCGGCATTGGCCGGGAATTGAACCCGGGTCAACTGCTTGGAAGGCAGCTATGCTCACCACTATACCACCAATGCTTCTAGTAGCAGTGTTTCTCTCAGGTGCCACTTATGCCAAATGACTCACCCCCACAGTGCTCTCAGGAGCTGGCCAGACAGGCTGGAGGCAGCCCGTGAGCAGAGACAGATTCCCAGAGTGACGGACAGATGGGGACATGGGCTCGACATCCCAGCCTGAGGTAGCACCAACCCATCTCTGCCCTCCGAGAAAGGAAATGAAAATCAATGACCATAAGGGCAAATTTCACCCCAGCAGGAAGGAGACAGCTCCTTTTAAAGCACATTTTGTGTTGGTTCCCGCTACGTACAGATGGTTTTGTTGTTGCTGCTGATTCCAGTCCTTGAGCTCTGCCCAGATAAGGAACGATTCAGATTGTCACTCAAGTGAAGACGGGAGATGATTTTTTTGACAGGGATGCTGCCTCGTCTTAAGGGTGTTTGACGGTCACCTTCTAATCTAGTGGGTGCTCGGTACATGCAGGCAGCCCCCGCTCCTGGAAATAAAGTTTCTACACAAAATCCCAAAGCTTTTAACCGAAAGGAGGGAAAGGAAATGGCCAGTAGGACATAAGGAATGTAACACTACACGATTCTTAGGGGTAAGCCATTCTTTTTTGTCAAGGACCAAATTTCTTGGTCACGGCCTACTCAAAGTCCAGCCTCCAGAGAAAATAATAATAAAAAATAACAATAATGATAATGTTGCGGAGTCCCCGGGCGATGCTCTGGAACTGCTCCATACAAAGCCAGACAGGACTCTGGGGAGCCTCCTCTCAGAGCAGACTGTCTTCAGGGCAAGAAGCTTCCACAGCTTCCACCTTCCTGGGTCTGACCTCGGAGCATTCAGCTGCCCCTGCCCCACCAAGCGCTTCCCACAGTGAGTCTCCTGGGCAGGGTCCTGGGGAAGCCAGAGGGCCCTGCCCCCCAACTCCGCAGTCAGATGTGACTCTCAGCCAGCCGGGAAAACAGAAGGTTTATTAGATGACAGGAACACGGTCTAAAACAGAGCTTGTAGGTACAGAAACAGGACCCCTTAGTCAGGTCCATCTTGGGGCCAGGGAGGCCAGAGCCCCGTCTGGACCGCCCTCCATTTCCCCAATCAGCTCCAAACTGAAACTCTCCAGCCCTCCTCTGCCTTTGTCTCTTTCCTGGGCCAGGAGGCCACCTGATCTCTTTGTTCTCCAACACCTTCCGTTGGCACCTTGCAGACGAGGAGGGGCCCAGGCCATCAGTTGCCAGGAGATGGGATGTCGGTCATTCTCTGTGCAGACACCATCACACTGGCCCTCTAGAGCTCTGCAACAATCACACCCCCTGATTCCCACCACCTAGAGACTTAAGAACTGCATAGGGGAAACTGAGGCACCCACACAGTATTCAGAGAAAACATTAAGAACATTCCCACTTCTTCACAGTTGGTGCACCAGCACCAGCACCAGGCCCATGGGCAGTAGGGAGCCCTCGGGGAAGCTGCTTTAAAAGGGCAGAAGAGGGGGTGTGGATCTAGAAGGCTCCCTGGCAGCGTGGTGGGGATGGGCAGGGGACTGGTGGCTGTGGGGTACTTCCATTGGGAGATGGGCAGGCACCTGCTGGGACTGGTTACTGGGTGACACTTGCTTCTCCCTTCCCCTCCTGTGCCCCTTCCAGGCCTATTTGCTTGCAGAGAATGGCCACCCCATCCCACCCCAGAGCCAGCCGTGTTTCAGGGCTCTCCCAGGCTGCGCCCTTCCCCATTTAGGGGATGATTCACAATTTCCCCCCCAAACAAGGACAAATCTC
>NW_020690977.1:0-10597 GCF_002925995.2 Terrapene triunguis
GTGGGTGCCAATGCCAGATCTTCTGAAAATTCTGGCCAATATGTCTGGAAGCTCCAAGAACCATCCAGAACTTTGAGCATTTGCTAGAACCTGATGAGAAAATCTTCCTTCTATTGAACTAAGTAGAAATTTTCTCCTTTAGTTACAATCACAATGTTGCATCGTGATCACAGGTTTATGTTTCAACTTAATTTATTTTTGTTTTATATGCAATGTGAAACAAACACACCTAGATGGGCATTTGGACAGAGGGCTAGAAATAGATCTGCCACTAACCCACAATTCCAAAGACTTGTATATAGACCTGGGTGAAAGGTTTTTTGGATGAATATTTTATTTACTGAAATATTTTGGTTTGACCAAAATGATTTTTTTAAATTTTGTTTCAACAAGAAAACTCAAAAAAATTAATCTTGGGTCAACCTGAATTCTTCTTATTATTATTATTATTATTATTATTTTATTGGTTTGGCAAGGTAGCAAGCAAAACAACAAATGATTTGCACAGCTCTATTTGTATAAACCATCCACAGAGGGAACATGCCTAATATCTGCTCTGAGGCTCTAGAAAAGTTTGATTTGTTCAATATAAGTTGATGAAAAGCTTGTTTCTCTGATGGGGAATTGAACCTCAGGCTGGGGTAGTAAGAGCACCAAATCCTAACCACTAGACCACCTGGGAGGTGGTGTGCCCTGGGTTTTATCACTGATACTAGGGTTTTTCAGGCAACTTTCTCTAAAAATTCATCTTGGGTCAACCTGAAGTATTATTTTTATGTTAGTTTTGATTTGCCTAGGTAGCAAGCAACAAATTAAATTACTTGCACAGGTCTATTTGTATAAAAGGGTATTGAGCCTGGGATTTAAGGTGCACAGTGGGAACATGCCCACATTTTGCTAGTCACTGGAGAGAGCTTTGATTTTCACACAGTCTCCAAACACCTTCTCAGCATCCCAAAATCTCAGCAGGAGTCTGAAGGAGCCACCTACCTGCTCAAGGTACTTCTAGTGTTCTAAAAGGGAGACAGAGAGGGAAAAAGCTCAGTCCACAGTGACACTCATGAGAACGAATAGCCAATGATCTTTGTATGTAACTACTTAGTCAATTGTGAACCTTCCTATCCTTATCCCTATGAAATGATGATGATGTACACTTGACTTTATATCCCAGTGTGCCATGGACTTCTACAGGTTGCATTAGCCAATCCAACCATTTGGCACTTGGAGATGGGTACCTCTGTATTGTGCCAGATTCTTGTGCAGCTATAAAAGGCTGGTAGATGTAGATACTTTTGCCTCTTCTTAACCAGCACTAATTCCTACCCCTTCCCAACATACACACAGGCAACCATGACATTACTCCTTTTCTCTCCACATGTTGGGAAGGGGTAGGAATTCCCCTTGTGTTTGATCTTGTGAGGAACTGGTTTTAATAATACACATAGACACAGAATACGTCTGATTCCATTCTTTAGGGGCAACATTTGCACACACACACATAGTCTGATTCCATCCTGAAAGTACAGTGTATACACACACACACACACACACACACACACACACACACACACACAAACAGAATCTGATTCCAACCTGAAAGTACGGTGTACACACACGCATGCGCACACACACACACCACACACACACGTACAGTCTGATTCCATCCTGAAAGTTCAGTGTACACACACACACACACACAGCGTCTGATTCCATCCTGAAAGTACAGTGTATATACATGTACACACATGCTGTAGATCTGATTCCATTCTTCAGGGCCAGTGTGTACACACACACACACACCAATGCATATTTAGCCTATATTCGTGATTCAGATTTTTTTCCCTTTTCTGTGCAGAAACTTGAGCTCTCACCTGCAGGAATTCACATCCGGGCTGCTGGCACTTCACCTGCAGCTCATTCATTAGGCAAGGGGCCGGCAACCTTTCTTAAGTGGTGTGCCGAGTCTTCATTTATTCACTCTAATTTAAGGTTTCACATGCCAGTAATACATTTTAAAGTTTTTATAAGGTCTCTTTCTATAAGTCTATAATATATAACTAAACTATTGTGGTATGTAAAGTAAATAAGGTTTTTAAAATGTTTAAGAAGCTTAATTTAAAATTAAATTAAAATGCAGAGCCCCCCGGACCGGTGGCCAGGACCAGGGCAGTGTGAGTGCCACTGACAATTAGCTCGCATGCCGAAGGCGGCATGCGTGCCATAGGTTGCCTACCCCTGCATTAGATATTGAGAGATGCTAGTTTCAGGGCTTGGCTACACTTGCAAGTTAGAGAGCATTAAATCAGCCCAGACGCCCTAACTCCTGAGGTGTCCACACTGGCAAGGCACGTAGAGCATCTGGACTCTGCAGCTGGAGCGCTCCTGGTAATCCACCTCCACGAGAAGCATAAAGCTTGCTGCGCCCTGGCTGAAATGCCCGGGTGTCAGTGTGGATGACGTGTTGCATTACTGTGCTGTGATTGGCCTCCAGAAACATCCCATAATCCCCAGAAATCAAGTGGCCACTCTTGTCATTGGTTTGGAATCGGCTGCAGGCATGCAGATATCCCCTTTCAAAGCTCCGTTTCTGACAGCCAGCATGCTTATCTGCTCCGGGACAAAGCAAACCATTAGTGTGGAATGTGAGTGTGTGAGAGGGGGAAGGAGAGGGAGAGGGGGAATCTGCTGCTGTCTGAACTTACAAGACAGCATGCTGACACACTCTCTGCACCCCAAAACACACTGTCTCTCCCCCCACATACACACAACACACTCCCTGTCACACTCCACACACACACACCCATTTGAAAAGCACACTGCAGCCACTTGCACACTGGGATAGCTACCACAATGCACTGCTCTTTGTGGCATTGCAAGAGCTGCTGATGTGGCCACCCCACTGCGCTTGCAGCTGACAGTGTAAACACACGGCAGCGTTTTCCCTGCTGTGGTCTCTGAAGGCTGGTTTAACTCCCAGCGCTGATCTGCAAGTGTAGCCAAGACCTCAGAGAGAGTTTGGTAACATTTTCACTTTCCTTAAATTCTCCTTCTCCAGTTCTTCCAGCTGGGCCAGCAGGAGTCACTCCAGAAATTGCCACAGTTGCTCAAACTCAGACACAATCTTCTGCCTCTCTGCCTGTCTTTCCCTGTAAGGAACAGACAAAATCCGGGAGGGAAAGGGCAGCTGTCAGGGATATACAGAGTCAGGGGACGTTTCACAGAGCCCAGTTTAGCAGGGTGAATTTCATTGAAACTCTCTAAGAATTCAGTTCCTGGCACTGAGCATTATGCTTACTAGAGCAGTGGTTCTCAAACGTTTGTACTGGTGACCACTTTCACATAGCAAGCCTCTGAGTGTGACACCCCCCTTATAAATTAAAAACACTTTTTAATGTATTTAACACCATTAAAAATGCTGGATGCAAAACGGGGTTTGGGGCGGAGGCCGACAGCTCCCTTGAGGGGTCCTAACCCCCTGTTTGAGAACCCCTGTACTAGAGGGAAGATCCCTTATTGCTGTCAATGAGGCAGAATAATTGCCCCCTAAGAGAAACTCCACCTCTCTCTCTCACACACACACACACACACACACACACACACGTAATTTAACGACAATGAGCCCCTGCAAGATACTCCCAAGTTTTCTCCTTTCCATTCACTTTAAAATCTAGAAGCTCTTTTCTTTCTCTTGAAAATTTTCAGTTGAGCCTGAATTGAGTCCCGAGTAAAGAAAAAGGGTAGGGTTTTGTGTATTTCATTTTCTGTTTGTTTTGGGGCGAGGAAGGAAGTGCAGGGTTTCTATTCCCCCTATTAATATTGCTATATGGAGCCATTTAAAAAAAAAAATCTTTTCCCAACTCACTGAACTCTACAGAAGAAAGTGACGGACACCATTGCTGTGAACGCTTATTCTCCAAAAGTCTTGCATGGGACCATATTTCTCCCCCAAAATTCAGCTGGAATCTTTCATCAGTCGGTGGTGCTATAATTCTGGTCTATATAATACACAGAAGGAAAAACAGCACCACTATCAATGGTTCAGCTCTATGAGTGGCAGCGTTGTTGGAAGCCCAAGTGTAGACAAGAAACAGCAAACTTTTTTTTGTGGCTGGTCTACACTTAAAAGGTTTTCCTATGTCAGTTAAAAATTTGGAGGGGAAAAAATCACACTCCTAATTAACACGGCCGTGTCAGCAAAAGCCCTACTGTAGATGCAGTTATACCAGCAAAAAGGTCCTTTTTGAGGTCTCATGACCACCACTAAAATTGTTTCTACTTTTGGGGAAGTCCATTCTATACTGATACCCCTTTTGACCCAAGCATTTAGCCAATGTTTGGGGTGTTATGGGTTGCTGCCAATTGGAGGAGAAATTGACAATGGAGTCAGTTCTTTGTTTGTTTTCAGTCATGCACCCTGTTTATTTACAAAACATGTACAAAGTCCTGTTTCCCTGAAGAGAGCAGGAATCAAACAACGGGAGATATTTTCTTGTCTCACAATTCCATACCTCTTTCTAGCCAGCACTCTGCTCAAAATCTCTCTCTCCGTTTTTTCCCTCAGGGACACAACACTACATGTGTATCCTTGGCTGTGTCCAAGGCTCCTTTGCTGCTTTCATTGAGTGTTTCTGTGGTGTTTCTGCTGCATCTCTCTCTCTCTCACACGTTCATCCAACCATTACCAGTTCTTCTGCATTTGCGTTCCTTCCCCCAGTGAAACCCGTCCACCCACATAATTCAGATCCCTAGCTGTAGCCTGTGCTTTGGGTAGAGGCTCCTATTGTTTCAGCTCTCTTATTCCATGAAGGAGCTTCATGTTCTTTACATCTCTCCTGCATGAAGGATGGCCTGTTATACCCACCAACTATAATGAGGTTTCACCCAACCCCCAACATAACCATAGGCGCCAACTCCATGGGTGCTCTGCGGCTGGAGAACCCACTAGAAAAAATAGTGGGTGCTCAGCACCCACTGGCAGCCCTGTCAATCAACTCCTCCCCCTCCTCCCCAGCACCTCCCACCCAGGCCCCACCGATCAGATCCTCCCCCTCAGCGCCTCCTGCCTGTCATTGATCAGCTGTACAGCGGGGGGGCAGGAGGCGCTGAGGGGAAGGGGGAGGAGTGGGGCCAGGAAGAGGTGGAGCAAGGGCAGGGCAGGGGCGGGAAGAGGTGGGTGGGGCCTTGGGGGACGGTGTGGAGTGGGGGTGGGTCCTGGGGCGGAGCAGGGGTCAAGCACACCCTGGGGAAATGGGAAAGTCGGCACCTGTGAACATAACTATAAATTTAAGAGATATGCATAATGAGACATCAGCATAGTATGTGTGTGAGACTCTTGATGCCAATGTACAAGCACAATCCCATATTTCCAAATTAGCCATAGACACCCCACAATCCCATATATACAGGTTAAATACCCCAATGCATCCAATAGGTGAATTACATTTCACCACCATGTATATGGGAATTTTTCTAACTTCTGTCTTTTTCTTTCACTCCCACGTTTGGAAGTTTCGGACATTTTTCCTGTTCCAATAACCCCCATCTCGCTGCGACGAGGTGGAGAACTCACACTTTGAAACCATGTGTTAGACCATTTTGCTGTCTCATCTTGTAGTTTGTTGGTAGCTCACATTCACGAACTAATTGACCCTCACACGCCCTCTGCGAGTTCGGGAAGGTGTGCAATCCTCACACCCCTGATGGAGAATCGGAGGCATGGAGCGGTCTAATGGCTCGCTTCAAATTACACAGGAATCCTGAGGCAACGCCAAGAAAGGAGCCTGAATCTCCTGAGTCCAAAGCTAAAATCTGAACTACAAGGCCATTCTTCCTTCCTTTGTCAGAGCTAGACTAGCAGTACATTGAAATCCAAGGGATATTTTTTCCCCCACGCCATGCATCTCCAATCTCCTGCTTCCTCATCCTGGAGGTTCTTGATTGCCCCTGGGACACAAACTTTCACCCGTTTGGGAGTCTGTGTTTTGCATCCAATGGAAAAGACCTTGGGAGGGGAGGGGGGCAGGTCTGGAGCTTCGTTTTAATACATCAGACACAACTAGCTCCTGTCCCCCAGTGAAGATAGTGCTGTGTTTGTGCAAGGGCCCAGTATCAGTCTCTGCTAACAAGCATGATGGCCTTGTCTACACACAGCTTTTCACAGACTCAACTAAAGGGGTGTTGCCTCCGTGTAGTTCTCGGACAGCACTTTACAACCAAGGATCTCAAATCACTTTACAAAGGAGGCCAGTATCAGCCCCATTTCACAGATGGGGAGAGAGAGGTACAGAGCAATGCCCAAACTCCCCCAACAGGCCAGTGGCTATGCTGGAAAGAGAACCCAGGTCTCCTGAATCCAGTGCTGTATCCACTAGGCCACACTGCCTCCCTTCTGAATGGTTCATTGCAGTTTCACTTAATCCATTTTTTTTCTTTTTAAACCCACCAGGGTGTGGAGCTGGTGGTCGGTGATCACGATTGTGATGATGGTGAAATTTCCCAGCCAGGCGCTCACATAGACTATGAAAAAACCCATAAAGAGTAATCGCTGCAGCTCAGGACTCTGGGTGAGGCCCCAGAGAACAAATTCTGACACTGGGATGGTGAGGTTCTTCTCCATTTATAAACTTCAAAATGTGCCTGCAGAGGGAAGAGTGATGATAATAATTATGATGTAATCCCAGTGCATTACTGATATTAAATTAATATTAAACTCCACCTTTAAAAATACATTTGGGAATTACCTTTATTTGATAAATTCCACACGGTGTCCTCAGCCCCAATAGTGCATAACTCTTCTTCAGCAAAATGTACGAGCTCCACCAGTGATTGTTTCCAGTTCTAAGGTCCTTGGGAGTGAAAGGGAGTGGACTACTCACCCAAACAAGACCTCAGCCAACCATTGTCTCCATTAACCTTCCTGCAGCCCTGATGGTGAAGACCTCCCATGGTCCACAGATTCCTGATGGGGACCTGGAAGTTCAGGGTTGGGAAGAATGTGGATGTGGAGAGAGCATGCTTAGGTGGAGATTCTCAGAGTCCAAGGGTTATCAACACAGAGGTCAGAGATGCTAAATGGAAGGGCGGTCCCAGCTAGATTCTCACTAGATTGGAGGGGAGATGGAATGGAAAATTTAATTACCACTGATTTTGGGGATTCAGATGCCCAGTTCATGGCCTTGATATCAGAGGTACTGTACACCTGTAACCCACTTTAACACAGTGATGGTCTTTGACCCCTTTGGCGTCTTCTCGGGGCTACAAAAAGAGAAGGAATTTAGTCTGATTGACTTCAGCAGGAATAGAATGTGCTCAATATCTCTGAAAAATCAAGTTGCTATATTTTGGTGCCAATGGATTCCGGTGCTGAATTTTAAACATCAACATTGGAAAACACATAAAGACTTCCAGGTATGCATCTAGGATGAAATATTCAAAGCTGCCTTGAATTATGGATGCTGAACTCCCAGTAGCATTTTTGAAAATTTCTAGAGTTGATTGAGAGATTCATTTTTTAAAACAAAATACACCAATGAAATATTTGTTTTGTTTAAAAAAAAAGCGGTTTATTTTCTAAAGCAAAGAAAATGAAAGTTTGGATTTCACTGCTATTCAAATCCAAGTTTTCATTTCAATTTTAACCATTTTTTTTTCAAATATCAAATTCTAACTGAAATTTTCACTTTGTTTCCTTTTTCTGGGAAGCAACAAGAAATCGTTTTTCAATTTTAATAATACTTACCTCTTTATAGTGCTTTTCGTCAATAGATCTCAAAGCACATTATAGGAGAGGACACTATCATTAGCCTGGTTTTACAGATGGGGAAACTGAAGGAGAAAGAGGGAAGTGAGTTATCCAATTAACTGGCAGACAAATTGCAGAGCCAGGACTAGAAGACAGCTTTTCTGAGTTCCACACCAGTGCACTGTCTGCTTGGCTATGCCACTTTCAATCTCCCCATGACTCAGTTTTCTCCCTCTTTTTTTCCTTTACCTCATTTTCTCCAAAGGTAAAAATGAGAGGAAAATAAAAATATCTGAGAAAATGGTATGTGGCAGGGAGTGGGAAAACACTTTCTCTTACTTTTCTTACACTTGAAAAAGTAAGAAATGAAATCTCCAGTTCAAATTTTCTGTTAAAAAAATGGAATAAGATATTTTCCTCCCCTTAGACTCCTCTAAGAACCCAAGCCAATATTAGAAAAGCCACCCACCTACCGTTTATACCCTGCAGTAGTGTAAATCCCATGACTCCTGGGTTCTCTTTCTGGCTGTGAGATATAAATCTGATCAAAGGGTTAGAGCTGTAGAAAATTAGTCAGGACTTCTTGGGTTTAGGCCAGTTCCAGAAAGTGAGTTGGATGCAGTGGTGAGAACAAGGGGGAGATGAAAATACTGATGACCTTTCAATGACCTCTGACTGAACTGTCAAATGCAAATCTGGTCTCATTTTGGACTCAGCAGCCAATCGGGGTTCCCAAATTTCAACATTCCAGCTCAAAAGGAACATGGTAATTTATTGTGTGGGACCTGGTATAAACATCTCAATTGGAATATTCTATTTCCTAATTTTACTGAATAGATCAGTATCAGTTCTGATAACATCCTTATTTGTGCTTTGAATATAATAGAATAGACCCATCTCTACTAGTATATAATAGAAGAGAATAGACATACATGTACTAGTTTTGAATGGAATAGGATAGAATAGAAAAGATTTCTAACCTGTAAGGTTGTGGGCAGGCCAATACCAGTAAAGCTCCCTTCATTTTAGAATTGCCTACCATATTTCACAACAGAATCTAAATTGGTTGACACCTTGGGCTTTACACCTGCTATGCTGTTCTCCAAGGTTCTCTATCTATTTATCTATGTAGGTGTTAACTATATGGTCTCCATCACTACAGCAGATAAACATGGAATTTCAAAAGCACTTAACAGGCTCAATGGGTAGTGATCAATGACTCCATGTCTAGTTGGCAGCCGGTATCAAGCGGAGTGCCCCAAGGGTCGGTCCTGGGGCCGGTTTTGTTCAATATCTTCATTAATGATCTGGAGGATGGTGTGGATTGCACCCTCAGCAAGTTTGCAGACAACACTAAACTGGGAGGAGTGGTAGATGTGCTGGAGGGTACAGAAAGGATACAGAGGGACCTAGATAAATTAGAGGATTAGGCCAAAATAAATCTGATGAGGTTCAACAAGGACAAGTGCAGAGTCCTGCACTTAGGACAGGAGAATCCCATGCACTGCTACAGACTAGGGACCAATGGCTAGGCAGCAGTTCTGCAGAAAAGGACCTAGGGGTTACAGTGGATGAGAAGTTGGATATGAGTCAACAGTGTGCCCTTGTTGCCAAGAAGGCTAACGGCATTTTGGGCTGTATAAGTAGGAGCATTGCCAGCAGATCGAGGGACGTGATCATTCCCCTCTATTCGGCATTGGTGAGGCCTCATCTGGAGTACTGTGTCCAGCTTTGGGCCCCACACTACAAGAAGGATGTGGAAAAATTGGAAAGAGTCCAGCGGAGGGCAACAAAAATGATTAGGCGGCTGGAGCACATGACTTATGAGGAGAGGCTGAGGGAACTAGGATTGTTTAGTCTGCAGAAGAGAAGAATGAGGGGGGATTTGATAGCTGCTTTCAACTACCTGAAAGGAGGTTCCAAAGAGGATGGATCTAGACTGTTCTCAGTTGTACCAGATGACAGAAGAAGGAGTAATGGTCTCAAGTTGCAGTGGGGGATGTTTAGGTTGGATATTAGGAAAAAAATTTTCACTAGGAGGATGATGAAGCACTGGAATGGGTTACCTAGGGAGATGGTGTAATCTCCTTGCTCAGAGGTTTTTAAGGTCAGGCTTGACAAAGCCCTGGCTGGGATGATTTGGTTGGGAATTGGTCCTGCTTTGAGCAGGGGGTTGGACTAGATGATCTCCTGCGATCCCTTCCAACCTTGATATTCTGTGATTCTATGCTTCTAAGATTTTAGGAGCACAAGGCCCACTGAAAGTCACTGATACAACTGGATCGCAGATCAGTTGAATAAGAAGAGGCCTTTCTTTACTTAATTAATTTTCACAGTCAAACAACAATTTAACTCCTTAAAAGTTATAAATATAAGATCGGCCATACTGGGTCAGACCAATGGTCCATCCAGCCCAGTATCCTGTCCTTCAACAGTGGCGAATGCCAGGTGCCCCAAAGGAAATGAACAGGACAGGGCAATTATCAAGTGTTCCATTCCCTGTCGTCCAATCCCAGCATCTGGTAGTCATTAGCTTAGAGACACGCAGAGCATGAGGTTGCATCCCTGGCCATCTTGGCTAATAGACTTTGATGGACCTATCCTCTATGAATTTATCTAATTCTTTTGAACCTAGTTATAGACAAAATATTTCACAAAATTTTCAATAACATTTTCATTTCTAAGGTTTTGAAAATAACTTATTCTTTTAAAAATAAATATTCATGACATATTTGACTAAAATGATAAGGTTCTGATTTTTTAGTTTTGTTTTCTTTTGTTGGTTTTTTACTACTGTCCCCTTTTAATATTTTTTTTACTTTCTCCCCTTTTTCTAATGAGAAATGAAAGAGAGGA
>NW_020690978.1:0-1102 GCF_002925995.2 Terrapene triunguis
CCGCCCCCAGCCGCTGAGCATGGAGACCCTGCAGGGAGCGCGGGACGCACTGGAGCAATGCGGGGAGCTGGGCAAGGAGCTGGGCAGCTGCCTGGATCTCGCCCTGGAGAGGTTCTGCCGGGAGCCCCGGTGTGTGCAGGAGAACGCCAGGCTGCTGATCCACTGGGACGAGGGGGAGCTGGAGTTCATCGCCGGACAGGGGCAGTGTGAGATCAGCGTGTCCTGCAGCGCCGGGGAGCCCCAGTACCACATTACAGAGAAAACCTGGGAGGTGTTTGCAGCTTGGATGAACTCGCACCCAGAACTGCTGAAAATCAAAAACCTGGAGAGGGTTCAAAATGTATTGGAGTCCTGGGGGGCGCTGGGACGCTGGGGAGTTCTGGGCAAGGAGCTGAGCGGCTGCTTTGGGGAGGCCATTTCCCAGTTCAGCCGGGAGCCCCCATGTGTGCAGAAGAACGCCAGGATGGGGATCCGATGGGGCGGAGGGAACCTGGAGTTCCTGTCGGGGAAGGGGCAGTGTCAGATCTCCGTGTGTTACAGGGACGGGAGACCCCAGTATGACATTGGGAAGCTCCCCGTGCACATGTACCTGGCTCGGTTACGCACCAACCCAGACCCACTGAGCGCCGACATCCTACGGAGAGTGTGGGACAAACTGGGGTCATGTATGGGGGACAGAGATGATCTTAGAGCCTGTTTTCACCGCGCCTGGGAGGGGTTCAGCCGGGAGCCCCAGTATGTGCAGGAGAACGCCAGGCTGCTGATCCAGTGCAACGGGAGGCAGCTCCAGTTCACCTCGGGGAAGGGGGAATGTGAGATCACAGTGCGCTATGGGGCCCGCAGAGCCCAGTACCGTGTTGGGAACATCCCAGTGCCTGTGTACCTGGCTCAGCTATGCGCCCGCCGGCCGCCACTGAGCGCTGACACCCTACGGAGAGTGTGGAGTGAACTGGGGTCCTGTCATGGAGACACTGACACCCTTAGGGCCTGTTTTGACCGAGCCCGGCAGGGTTTCAGCCAGGAGCCCCGGTGCGTCCAGGAGAACGCCACACTGAGGATCTGGTGGGCCAGGGGGAGCCTGGAGTTCCTGTCAGGGGAGGGG
>NW_020690978.1:1112-8822 GCF_002925995.2 Terrapene triunguis
CTGCAGTTTGTCTCCGGCCCGGGGCAGTGTGAGATCTCGGTGCTGAACGCCGATGGGGAACCCCAGTATCACATCACAGAGCTGGGAGGGGACAGGCCAGTGACTTGGTCACACACCAGCCCAGAGCTGCTGAGTGTCGCAGACCTAGCGAGGGTGCGGGACAGACTGGGGCACTGGGGGGCGCTGGGTGAGGAGCTGAGAGGCTGCTTTGGGGAGGCCATTTCCCAGTTCAGCCGGGAGCCCCAGTGTGTGCAGGAGAACGCCAGGCTGCTGATCCGGTGGGGCAGGGGGAACCTGGAGTTCCTGTCGGGGGAGGGGCAGTGTGAGATCTCCGTGCGCTACAGGAATGGGAGACCCCAGTACAAGGTTGGGGAGCTCCCCGTGCACATGTACCTAGATCAGTTATGTGCCCACTCAGAACCACTGAGCGCCAACACCCTACGGAGAGTGTGGGACAAACTGGGGTCCTGTAAGGGAGACAGAGATGATCTTAGAGCCTGTTTTCACTGCGCCTGGGAGGGGTTCAGACAGGAGCCCCAGTATGTGCAGGAGAACGCCAGGCTGCTGATCCGGTGCAACCGGAGGCAGTTCCAGTTCACCTCAGGGAAGGGGGAATATAAGATCACAGTGCGCTATGGGGCCCGCAGAGCCCAGTACCGTGTTGGGAAGATCCCAGTGCCCAGGGCCGGCGCAACCCATTAGGCGACCTAGGCTGTCGCCTAGGGCGCTACGATTTGGGGGGCAGCGACTGCGGTGGTATTTCGGCGGTGGGACCTTCCGCCGCCTCTGTGGGGGGACGGCATTTCGGGGGGCGGGACCTTCCGCCGCATACAGCGGTAGAAAAGCTGGCGGCGCTCCTGCCAGTGCCTGTGTATCTGGCTCAGCTACGCGCCCGCCGGCTGTCACTGAGCGCTGACACCCTATGGAGAGTGTGGAGTGAACTGAGGTCCTGTAATGCAGACACTGACGCCCTTAGGGCCTGTTTTGACGGAGCCCGGCAGGGTTTCATCCAGGAGCCCCGGTTTGTGCAGGAGAACGCCAGGCTGCTGATCCAGTGGGGCAGTGGGGAGCTCCAGTTCACCTCAGGGAAGCAGAAATGTGAGATCTCCGTGCGCTACAGGGACGGGAGACCCCAGTATGGTATTGAGAAGCTCCCCGTGCACATGTACCTGGCTCGGTTATGCGCCCGCCCAGAACCACTGAGTGTCGACACCCTACAGAGAGTGTGGGACAAACTGGGGTCCTGTAAGGGGGACAGAGACGATCTTAGAGCCTGTTTTCACCGTGCTTGGGAGGGGTTCTGCCGGTAGCCCCAGTATGTGCAGGAGAACGCCAGGCTGCTGATCCAGTGGGGCAGGGAGAAGCTGGAGCTCGTCTCTGGGCGGGGGGAGAATTTAATCACTGTGTGTAAAGGTGAGGAGGGGAGAATCCAATACATGGTTCAGGTGTCAGGATGGTGGCCACTGATTGCTAGACTAGGAGTCATCTCCTTTCCAACGAGAGAAGGCCCCAAGACATCAGACAAGCCACTGTGGATCATCCGTGGACAAAAGACTTGGTTGACTGCTCCCCGTCACACACCCACGAGGAGCCGGAGACCTGCACAAAGACTTGCCCCCATCAGCTTGAGCTCTGGGGGAATGAAATAAAAATTTCTGTCAAGAAGAAACTGTTGTCCCCCCCGATGCTGCTTGGACTTCAGGGAGATGGCGCGACTTCTAAGCATAAGCAAGGGATCCCGGCTGTTTGGCTAGGGTTAGCCCTAAGGGACATACGGAGCTTGCGTGTTACAGCAGCTTCTACTACTGTTTGAAACCTCAGACTGTAACTCCTTTGTGTGTACGTTTACCTGCTTTAACCTGGTAAATAAGTGTCTTATTTCTTTTCCTAGTTAGTAAAGATTCAGCCAGTTTATTGGCCACGAACGTTGTCTTCGGTTTGAGATCTGAGGTGCAATTGACCTGGCTGAGTGACCGGTCCGAGTGACCGGAATATTGTTATAGCTTTTGGTGCAAGGGACCATCTGTCACAAAGGCAGGCTTACCTGGGTGGCAAGTTCGATGCAGGGTGCCCATGGGGGCTGTCTGTGACTCCATGTTAAGGCTGTTCTAGAAGTGTTGGACCAAGACTAAGGCCTGGTCTACACTACGAGTTTAGGTCGACTTTAGCCGCATTAAATCGACTTAAGCCTGGACACGTTTACACTACGAAGCCCTTTCTTTCGACTTAAAGGGCCCTTTAAACCGGTTTCTTAACACCACCTCGACAAGGGGATTAGCGATAAAATCGGCCTTAGGGGGTCGGAATTGGGTTAGTGTGGACGGAATTCGACATTATTGGCCTCCGGGAGCTATCCCACAGTGCTTCATTGTGACCGCTCTGGACAGCACTCTCATCTCAGATGCACTGGCCAGGTAGACAGGAAAAGCCCCGCGAACGTTTGAATTTCATTTCCTGTTTGCTCAGCGTGGAGAGCACAGGTGACCATGCAGAGCTCATCAGCACAGGTAACCATGATGGAGTCCCAGTCCCAGTCCCAGGATCGCAGAAGAGCTCCAGCCTGGACCGAACGGGAGGTACGGGATCTGATCGCCATCTGGGGAGATGAAGCAGTGCTCGCCGAACTCCGAAACAGTAAAAGAAACGGCAAAACATTAGAAAAGATCTCCAAGGCCATGAAGGACAGAGGCCATAACAGGGACGCACAGCAGTGCCGCGTGAAAATTAAGGAGCTAAGGCAAGCCTACCACAAAGCCAGAGACGCAAACGGAAGGTCCGGGGCTGAGCCGCAAACATGCCGCTACTACGCGGAGCTGCATGCCATTCTAGGGGGTGCAGCCACCACTAACCCAAGCATGTGCTATCAGTCCCTCGCTGGAAACAGGGAAGCGGGTTCGGCGGACGAGGAAGATGAGGATGGAGAGAACATAGATAGCTCACAGCAGCAAGGAAGCGGAGAAACCAGTTACCCCAACAGCCAGGATATGTTTATCACCCTGGACCTGGAACCAGTAACCCCCGAACTCACCCAAGACCCTGAGGGCACACAGGGGACCTCTGGTGAGTGTACCTTTGTAAATATTACACATGGTTTAAAAACAAGCGTGTTTAATGATTAATGATTAATTTGCCCTGGCAATCACGGCCAGTACAGCTACTGGAAAAGTCTGTTAACGTGTATGGGGATGGAGCGGAAATCCTCCAGGGACATCTCCAGAAAGCTCTCCTTCATGTACTCCCAAAGCCTTTGCAAAAGGTTTCTGGGGAGGGCTGCCTTATCCCGTCCGCCATGGTAGGACACTTTACCACGCCAGGCCAGTAGCACGTAGTCTGGAATCATTGCATAACAAAGCATGGCAGCGTATGGTCCTGGTGTTTGCCGGCATGCAGACAACATCCATTCCTTATCACTCTTTGTTATCCTCAGGAGAGTGATATCATTCACGGTCACCTGGTTGAAATGGGGCAATTTTATTAAGGGGACATTCAGAGGTGCCCCTTCCTGCTCTGCTGAACAGAAATATTCCCCGCTGTTAGCCACGCGGTGGGGGGGAGGGGTGAAGTGACCATCCCAGAGAATTGGGTGTGTGGGGGAGGGGAGTTAGTTGGGTTTGTGCTGCATGTTAAACCTGAAATCGCAGCCCCTCCTTTTACATTGCAAACCCATTTTAAATGGCCAACCCAACGGGTGCTTGGTATGGTTAATGAGAGCAGTACTGTTTTAAAGCATCCCCACTTGTTAACAAGGTTAAAAAAGCCAAAAGACTGTGTCTTACCATGGCTGCCTGCAAGCTGAAATCTGTGGCCTGGCACTGCGTGAGTGATCTCTCACACCAAACCGGCAGGCCCTCAATATAAGAGGAAAAATGCGACCTTGTAACGAAAGCACATGTGCTGTGTGATGTGAACAGCAAAATCTAACGTGAAAGAGTGTACCCATTGTTCTCTAAAATGTATCTTTTTTAAACAACTCTCCCTTCTCCTCCACCAGCTGCAAATGTTTCAGCTTCACAGAGGCTCATGAATATTCGAAGAAGGAAGCGAAGGACGCGTGACGAAATGTTCACTGAACTACAGACTGCCTCCCACGCTGACAGAGCACAGCAGAATGCGTGGAGGCAGTCAATGACTGATTTTAAAAAAGCCCAATATGAGCAAGAGGAGAGGTGGCGTGCTGAATCGCGGGCTGAAGAGGAGAAGTTGCGTGCTGAAACGCGGGCTGAAGAGGAGAAGTGGCGTCAACTTGTACTCAGAAAGCAAGAGTCGATGCTCCGGCTGCTGGAGCATCAAAGTGATATGCTCCTGCGTATGGTTGAGCTGCAGGAAAGGCAGCAGGAGCAGAGACCGCCGCTACAGCCCCTCTGTAACCAACAGCCCTCCTCCCCAAGTCCCATTGCCTCCTCACCCAGACGCCCAAGAACACGTTGGGGGGGCCTCCGGCCACCCAATCACTCCAGCCTAGATGATTTCCAGTGCAATAAGTTTTAAAGTTTTAAAGTGCACTGTGTCCTTTTCCTTCCCTCCTCCCCCACCCATCCAGGCCTACCTTTGCAATTATCCCCCTAGTTGTGTGCTGAATTAATAAAGAATGCATGAATGTGAAGTAACAATGACTTTATTGCCTCTGCAAGTGGTGCTCGAAGGGGGGAGGGTAGTAGGGGAGGGTGGGGTGGTTGGTTTACAGGGAAGTATAGAGTTAACCGGGTGGGGGGGTATAGGGGCATAGGGTTCATCAAGGAGAAACAAACAGAAGTTTCACTCCGTAGCCTGGCCAGTCACAAAACTGGTTTTCAACGCTTCTCTGATGCGCACCGCGCCCTGCTGTGCTCCTCTAACCGCCCTGGTGTCTGGCTGCGCGTAATCAGCGGCCAGGCGATTTGCCTCAACCTCCCACCCCGCCATAAATGTCTCCCCCTTACTTTCACAGATATTGTGGAGCGCACAGCAAGCAGCAATAACAATGGGGATATTCTTTTCGCTAAGGTCTGAGCGAGTCAGTAAGCTGCGCCAGCGCGCTTTTAAACGCCCAAATGCACATTCCACCACCATTCGGCACTTGCTCAGCCTGTAGTTGAACAGGTCCTGACTACTGTCCAGGCTGCCTGTGTACGGCTTCATGAGCCATGGCATTAAGGGGTAGGCTGGGTCCCCAAGGATAACGATAGGCATTTCAACATCCCCAACGGTTATTTTCTGGTCCGGGAAGAAAGTCCCTTCCTCCAGCTTTCGAAACAGAAGAGACTGCCTGAAGACGCGAGCATCATGTACCCTTCCCGGCCAGCCCACGTTGATGTCGGTGAAACGTCCCTTGTGATCCACCAGGGCTTGCAGCAGCATTGAAAAGTACCCCTTGCGGTTTATGTAGTCGGTGGCTTGGTGCGCCGGTGCCAAGATAGGGATATGGGTTCCGTCTATCGCCCCACCACAGTTTGGGAATCCCATTGCAGCAAAGCCATCCACTATGATCTGCACGTTTCCCAGAGTCACTACCCTTGATATCACCAGGTCTCTCATTGCCCTGGCAACTTGGATCACAGCAGCCCCCACAGTAGATTTGCCCACTCCAAATTGATTCCCGACTGACCGGTAGCTGTCTGGCGTTGCAAGCTTCCACAGGGCTATCGCCACTCGCTTCTCAACTGTGAGGGCTGCTCTCATCCTGGTATTCTGGCGCTTCAGGGCAGGGGAAAGCAAGTCACAAAGTTCCATGAAAGTGCCCTTACGCATGCGAAAGTTTCGCAGCCACTGGGCATCGTCCCACACCTGCAGCACGATGCGGTCCCACCAGTCTGTGCTTGTTTCCCGGGCCCAGAATCGGCGGTCCACGGCATGAACCTGCCCCAGTAACACCATGATTTCCACATTGCTGGGGCCTGTGCCTTGTGAGAGGTCCATGTCAATTTCCTCATCACTATCGTCGCCGCGCTGCAATCGCCTCCTCCTCAGCTGGTCCTGGTTTTGCTTTGGCATGTCCAGGAGGCTCTGCATATACTCCAGGACAATGCGCGTGGTGTTCATAGTGCTCATAATTGCCGTGGTGATCTGAGCGGGCTCCATGATCCCAGTGCTGGCTATGGCGTCTGGTCTGAAAAAAGGCGCGAAAGTAGTATCTGACGGACCAGGGGAAGAAGGGAGGGAGGGAGGGAGGGGCGAGTGACGACATGGCGTACAGGTACAGGGAATTAAAATCAAGCAAGGTGGCTGTGCATCAGGGAGAAATACAAACAACTGTCACACAGAATGCCCCCCCCCCAGAGATTGAACTCCTAAGCCTGGGTTTAGCGGGCCGTTGATTTAACGGAGGGAGGGGGGAAGGAAATGAATACAGAACAAATCTATTTTTTACATCTTAAGACGACAGTGCAGCATGACTGATAGCCCTTGGCATTGTCTGGGTGCTTGGTAGCAATGTAACCCTACGTGTGCCAGCCACATGTCTGCCAGCACCCAGATCGCCCTCGGCCTTTTCTGGGTGCTTAGCAGACAATACTTGGCAGAAAATAGTATACTACGACTGGTAGCCATCATCGTCCAACGAGGACAGTTAAAGGCAAGGGGTTGCTGCTGTGTAGCAATATATGCTGTACAGTAGCCAGAAGGATCGGTAAAGGCGCTCAGGCTACAGTAATCTATGAGCATTTCAGGCAACATGTCCGACGAGGACGGTTACCAGTCGTAATAAACCATCTACTGCCAAAAGGCAAGGGGCTGGTGCAATGCAGCCCTACGGCTGCCAGCCCCACAGCTACCAGCATCCCGATCGCCGATGAAGGCTACCAGTCATGCTGCACTGTCTACCGCCAAAAGGCAGTAAGCTGCTGCTGCTGTTTAGCAATGCAGTCCCACGTTTGCCGGCACCCGGAAGACATATGGTGACGGTGAGCTGAGCTGAGCGGGCTCAATGCTTGGCGTGGTATGTTGTCTGCACAGGTAACCCAGGTAAAAAGGCGCGAATCTATTGTCTGCCGTTGCTGTGACGGCGGGGGAGGGGCCTGACGCAATGTACCCAGAACCCCCCGCGGCACTGCTTTGCATCATTCGGGCATTGCGATCTCAACCCATAATTCCAATGGGCGCCGGAGACTCCGGGAACTGTGGGATAGGTACCCATAGTGCAATGCGCCGGAAGTCGACGCTAGCCTCGGTACTGTGGACGCGGTCCGCCGACTTCATGCACTTAGAGCATTTTATGTGGGGACACACACAATCGGCTGCATACAACCGGTTTCTATAAAACCGGCTTCTATAAATCCGACCTAATTTTGTAGTGTAGACATACCCTGAGAAACTGCTTTAATCTCGCCCTGCAGGAATTTCACCGAGAGCCCCCGTGCGTGCAGGCCAATGCCAAGATGCTGATCCAGTGCAAAAGGGGGAGCCTGGAGTTCCTGTCAGGGGCGGGGGAGTGTGAGATCTTCGTGCGCTGTAGGGATGGGAAACCCCACTACGATGTTGGGGAGCTCCCCGTGCACATGTACCTAGATCGGTTACATGCTCAACCAGAACCACTGAGCGCGGACACCCTGTGGAAAGTGTGGAGAAAACTGGTGTCCTGTCGCAGAGAAATGGCTACCCTAAGAGCCTGTATTTCCCACGCCTTAGACCAATTCATTTTGGAGCCCCAGTGTGTGCAGGAGAACGCCAGGCTGCTGATCCAGTGGCACGGGGGGGGAGCTGGAGTTCATCTCTGGCCAGGGGCAGTGTGAGATC
>NW_020690979.1:0-4669 GCF_002925995.2 Terrapene triunguis
AGGCCCATAAAAGAGAGATGGAGCTGAAAGAAAAAGAGATGGAACTGGAAGCAACAAGGACTAGGCAGGATGCAGCAGACCATCCTAACAACTCCTCTCCAGGAAATTCCCATCCCAGGAAATTCCCCACCTACAAGGCAGGCGATGATACTGAGGCCTTCTTAGAAAATTTTGAAAGGGCCTGCCTTGGATACAGCATCCCTCTAACCCAGTACATGGTAGAGCTGAGGCCGCAGCTCAGTGGACCCTTAGCAGAGGTGGCGGCTGAAATGCCTAAGGAACACATGAACAGTTATGAACTTTTTAAAAACAAGGCCAGACTCAGAATGGGGCTAACACCCGAGCATGCCTGTCGGCGGTTCAGAGCCCTAAGGTGGAAACCAGATGTGTCATTTACCCGGCATGCCTACCACATTGACAAAAATTGTGATGCCTGGGTATCAGGAGCAAATGTTAAATCTCTGGAAGATCTGCTTTCCCTAGTAAAAATGGAGCAGTTTTTAGAGGGTGTTCCTGAGGAAATAGAAAGGTACCTCCTAGATAGGAAGCCCAAAACTGTAACCGAGGCGGGGGAGATTGGAGCCAAATGGGTGGAGGTGACAGAAAAGAAAAAAGCTAGTAGCAGTTGGAGCGAATATCAGAAGGGGCAAGCCGAAACAAAACCTTATCACCGGGGACAACCCAAGGCCCCACCCACCTCCCAAGGGAAACCTCAGACGCCTTCTCACCCCACCCCACCAGTCTCCATCAACCAACATCGCCCCGGTGATACCTTAGCAGGGCGATGTTTTAAATGTAATGAACTGGGGCATATAAAGGCTCACTGCCCCAAGAACCCCAACCGATTACAGTTCATTACACCCCAATCACACCAAAGATCCCCAGACCCAGATGCCTCTCTCATACCCTCGGAGCGAAGGGAAACCTTGAGAGTGGGCGGAAAGAAGGTTATCGCTTGGAGGGACACTGGGGCACAAGTGTCAACTATCCACCAATCCCTAGTGGACCCCAAACTCATCAACCCGGAGGCTACAGTGACAATTCAACCCTTCGTGTCACAGTCTGTAACCTTGCCTACAGCCCAGTTGCATGTCCCGTACAAGGGCTGGGCAGGAATGTGGACTTTTGCAGTCTATGACAATTATCCCATCCCCATGCTGCTGGGGGAAGACTTGGCCAACCATGTGAAGCTAGCCAAGAGGGTGGGAATAGTCACCCGCAGCCAGGCTAAGCAAGCTTTCACCCCCATCCCTGTTCCTGAGCCGTCCACCAGAGCCCCGTCTGTGTTACCGGAGACCCAAACACAGGTGGTGGAACCGGATTCCCTGCCAACGACTGCAACAGCCGTAGTGGATCCAATCCCAGAGACCCAGCCAAAGCCAGTCCCAGAACCGGAACTGGCAACGCAACCAGCACCAGAGCCATTGCCAGCACTGAGTCCAGCGCTTGCAACCCCGTCTACAACTCCAATGCCAGAGGGCACCAGCGAGCCTGAACTGGCGGAAGCAGCAGATAACCCTACCCAAGAGGCTCAGCCAGAGCCTGAGATACCACATAGTGCACCAGAGGACAGCGGTTCACAGTCAATGGAAACAGCCCCAGCACCTGCATCGCTTCCAGAGGGACCAAGGCCCAGTCCACAGTCCAAGGAGGAACTGATGTCTCCAGCATCAAGGGAACAGTTCCAGGCCGAGCAGGAAGCAGATGACAGCCTTCAGAAAGCTTGGGCGGCGGCGCGGAGCACCCCACCGCCTCTCAGCTCTTCTAACCGATCCTGGTTTGTTGTAGAACAAGGACTGTTATACAAGGAGACTCTTTCTGGTGGGCACCAGGAAGACTGGCATCCTCAAAAACAGTTGGTAGTTCCCACTAAGTATCGGGTAAAGCTCTTGAGCTTAGCCCATGATCATCCCAGTGGCCATTCTGGGGTGAACAGAACCAAAGACCGGTTGGGGAAGTCCTTCCACTGGGAGGGAATGGGCAAGGACGTTGCTAATTATGTCCGGTCTTGTGAGGTGTGCCAACGAGTGGGAAAGCCCCAAGACCAGGTTAAAGCCCCTCTCCAGCCACTACCCATAATTGAGGTCCCATTTCAGCGAGTAGCTGTGGATATTCTGGGTCCTTTCCCAAAGAAGACACCCAGAGGAAAGCAGTACGTACTGACTTTCATGGATTTTGCTACCCGATGGCCGGAAGCTGTACCCTTAAGCAACACCAAGACTAAAAGTGTGTGCCAGGCATTAGCAGACATTTTTGCCAGGGTAGGTTGGCCCTCCGACATCCTTACAGATTCGGGAACTAATTTCCTGGCAGGGAACATGAAAAACCTGTGGGAAGCTCATGGGGTGAATCACTTGGTTGCCACCCCTCATCACCATCAAACCAATGTTCTGGTGGAGAGGTTTAATGGAACTTTGGGGGCCATGATACATAAATTCGTAAATGAACACTCCAATGATTGGGACCTAGTGTTGCAGCAGTTGCTTTTTGCCTACAGGGCTGTACCACATCCCAGTTTAGGGTTTTCACCATTTGAACTTGTGTATGGCCGCGAGGTTAAGGGGCCATTACAGTTGGTGAAGCAGCAATGGGAGGGGTTTACGCCTTCTCCAGGAACTAACATTCTAGACTTTGTAAGCAACCTACAAAACACCCTCCGACACTCTTTAGCCCTTGCTAAAGAAAACCTAAAGGATGCTCAGGAAGAGCAAAAGGCCTGGTATGATAAACATTCCAGAGAACGGTCCTTCAAAGTAGGAGACCAAGTCATGGTCTTAAAGGCGCTCCAGGCCCATAAAATGGAAGCGTCTTGGGAAGGACCATTCACGGTCCAGGAGCGCCTAGGAGCTGTTAACTATCTCATAGCCTCCCCCACCTCCAGCATGAAGCCTAAGATATACCATGTTAATTCTCTTAAGCCCTTTTATTCCAGAGAATTAAACGTTTGCCAGTTTACAGCCCAGGAAACAGATGACGTGGAGTGGCCTGCAGGTGTCTACTACGAAGGAAAAAGGAATGGTGGCGTGGAAGAGGTGAACCTCTCCACGACCCTGGGACGTCTGCAGCGACAGCAGATCAAGGAGCTGTGCACAAGCTTTGCACCGATTTTCTCAGCCACTCCAGGACGGACCGAACGGGCATACCACTCCATTGACACAGGTAATGCTCACCCAATTAGAACCCCACCCTACCGGGAGTCACCTCATGCCCAAACTGCTATACAAAGGGAGATCCAGGACATGCTACAGATGGGTATAATCCGCCCCTCTACCAGTGCATGGGCATCTCCAGTGGTTCTAGTTCCCAAACCAGATGGGGAAATACGCTTTTGCGTGGACTACCGTAAGCTAAATGCTGTAACTCGTCCTGACAACTATCCAATGCCACGCACAGATGAGCTATTGGAAAAATTGGGACATGCCCAATTCATCTCTACTTTAGACTTAACCAAAGGGTACTGGCAAGTACCACTAGATGAACCCGCTAAGGAAAGGTCCGCCTTCGTCACCCAGGCAGGGGTGTATGAATTCAATGTACTCCCTTTCGGGTTGCGAAATGCACCCGCCACCTTCCAAAGACTTGTAGATGGTCTCCTAGCGGGATTGGGAGAATCTGCAGTTGCCTACCTCGATGATGTGGCCATTTTTTCTGATTCATGGACAGAACACCTGGAGCACCTGGAAAAAGTCTTCGAGCGCATCCGACAGGCAGGACTAACTGTTAAGGCTAAAAAGTGTCAAATAGGCCAAAACAGAGTGACGTACCTGGGGCACCAGGTGGGTCAAGGAACTATAAATCCCCTACAGACCAAAGTGGATGCTATCCAAAAGTGGCCGGTTCCAAAGTCAAAGAAACAGGTCCAATCCTTCTTAGGCTTGGCCGGATATTATAGGCGATTTGTACCACACTACAGCCAAATCGCCGCCCCGCTGACAGACCTAACCAGAAAGAAACAGCCAAATGCAGTTCAGTGGACTGATGAGTGTCAAGAGGCCTTTAACCAGCTTAAGGCAACACTCATGTCTGACCCTGTGCTAAGGGCCCCAGACTTTGACAAACCGTTCCTAGTAACCACAGATGCGTCCGAGCGAGGCGTGGGAGCAGTTTTAATGCAGGAAGGACCGGATCAAGAATTCCATCCTGTCGTGTTTCTCAGCAAGAAACTGTCTGAGAGGGAAAGCCACTGGTCAATCAGCGAAAAGGAATGCTACGCCATTGTGTACGCGCTGGAAAAGCTACGCCCATATGTTTGAGGATGGCGTTTCCAACTACAAACAGACCATGCTGCGCTACAGTGGCTTCATACCGCCAAGGGAAATAACAAAAAACTTCTTCGGTGGAGTTTAGCTCTCCAAGATTTTGATTTTGAAATACAACACATTTCGGGAGCTTCTAACAAAGTGGCTGATGCACTCTCCCGGGAAAGTTTCCCAGAGTTAACTGGTTAACAATTGTTCTTGGAATGAAACCTATTGTTAGTTTTTATATAATCAGTAGTATGTCTAAAGATACATGTGTCTTATTAACTCTGTTTTCTCCTAGAACTCCAGGAAGAAATCACAGCCAGTGTGGAACCGAACGTCCAACACTATCTGTGATTTGGGGGGCGTGTCATAACTATTAAGGGAAGGGTAACAGCTCTCTGTGTACAGAGACTCCAAATCCTTTT
>NW_020690980.1:0-4264 GCF_002925995.2 Terrapene triunguis
TCACCTGATCCCTTTGTCTCCAACACCTTCAGGTGGCACCTTTGCAGAGGAGGGGCCCAGGCCATCAGTTGCTAGGAGACAGAGTGTCGGGCATTTATGTACCCTGGCCCTCTGCTCTGCAGCAACCATACACCCTTATCCCACCACCTAGAGACTTAAGAACTGCATAGGGGAAACTGAGGAAAACATTAAGAACAGTCCCACTTCGTCACATCTCTCCCCCCTTCGAGACCGAACTGAGCGGGGTCACTGCAGCCAGTGACCCGGGGAAGTTCGAACCCACCAACGTTCCCATGGATGCCCCAGCATCTCTCCCATTCCTGGGTGAGAGTTACACCAGGCCCTTCCAGTTTCGTGCCCTCCCTTAGTTCGAGTGCGCTTGATAGCACTCGCAGGCCGCATGTGGGAAGGTTTATGCGGCCTGTGCCCTTTTGCCACCCCAATACCCCTGGGGTTCAAACTGGGACTGGGTCTTCTCCCAGCACTTTGATCTGGAGGGCTGCGATTCAGGCTCTCTTGGTTAAGAGCCCCTATCTTGACCTTGGCCAGCTCTGGGCTTGGGCAGCCGCTCCCCACCTTGTGGCCCAGATACAACACCTCTGTCGTCCCCACCTTACACTTTCCAGCTTTTACCGTCAGTCCCACCTCCTTGAGGCAGCCCAGCACCCTCTTCACCTGGGACACCTGTTCCTCCCAGGTCTGGCTAAAGACACACGACGTACGCCAGGGCCAAGTCCTCCATCCCCCTCAGCTGGGGTCTCAGCTCCCACCATGCTCCGCGCTGCCCTGACTGTCCCAGTGGGGGCAGACAGGGAGCTCTCTGCTCTGGTCACAGCATCAGAGCCAGCATGAGCCCCCTCTCCGGTGTGCAGGGGGGTGGGGAGCATCTCTCCCTCCCACTCAGCCCCAGGGGTCTGGTTACAGGTAGGCAGGTATCCTGAGCCTAGCAGCCCTCCCTCCTGCCAGCCAGATCATTTGCATTTTCACTGACCAATTCCCTCTTAGCCAATTGGTTAGCGGGATTCAAATTCAAATCCTCGGCCGTTACAGGAGCGGGGCCTGGATCTTGTCCCAAAGAGACACAGTCACCCCCCAACAGGACCTCACAGCCGATATCCTGGAGAACCCCAATGACCAGCCAGCCCGACCCCTCCTGGGTCTGCACAGGGATCCGGGCCATAGACAGGGCGAGGGCCTTCATCCCGGGGACCTTCCCCCAGGTCACACAGCCCCTCAGCATCTGCGGCTGCACCACCCGGGGCCTGACAACAGTTCTCTGTGTCCCAGGGTCTCGCCATCCCAGGCAGGTCTCCCCATTGACCCCCACTTTCCGCTCCCACTGGGGGTCCGAGGGGCCTGAGCCCAGGAGACTCCACGCAGACATATAGGCCGGGGCCAGGAGTGGGAGCCTGTCCACCACCCCACCCATCTGGCTGACAGTGTCTGTGGTCTTGGGACCCAGCAAGGGGGCTAGATACCGGGGCTTTTCCGCAGGGTCCCCCTGGTTCAAATCCCCAGCCTGCGTGAAGGCCGTGTGGTGGGCATCCACATCCCCCCCCTCATTAACCAGGGGCAGCAATTTAGTGTCGAGGCTCCCTGTGGAACTGGCAGCCCGGGGTCTATCCCCATTCACCCCTGGGGAGCCCCCTATGCCTCTCCGCTCCACCAGCGCCAGTCCATGCTGCTGCTGCTTCTCCTGCAGCTTTTCCTCGGGCTCTTGCTCTCTCTCACGGTCCTCTCGCTCTCTCGGACTCAGCTCCAGTCCCAACCGTCTCCGACCCCCTGATGGGGAACCCGATCGTGAAGACCCTCGTCTGGTTGGGGACCAGACTCTTGGGGATGCCTGGCTACTGCTCCAGCTGCTCCCAGATCCTCTTGTAGCCCCGTCTGGGTCAGGAATCTGCTCCTTAGAGCGGTCCTCGTCCTCCAGCTGCACGATTAACTGGGCCTCGGTGAACTTCCCAATGCGTAACCCTCTCTTTGCACAGGATCACAATGTCCTTCTTGAGGAGATGGTGATAGGCCATCACTCCGCTGTTCCCAAGTTGCTTTGGACTCAGAGGCCCGTGTGCTCTCAGCTCCCCCACGGTTTCCAGGAAGAACCCCTAGTGTGCCAGCCCTTCTCGTGGTCACCACCTCTTTGCCAGGGTCGAGCTTCAGACTCCTCCACCCCTGGGACCACTTGCTGCAATCCCCAGGGGAACCCTGTTACTGCAAAAGTCCTTCTCTCTCCCAGGGTCGAGCGGCAAGCTCCTCCGCCCTGAGACTGCTCGCTGCAGTCCTCAGGGGAACCCCATTACTCCAAAAGTCCTTCTCGCTGGTCACACACTCCTAGGGGTAAATCGCCCCCTGAAACCGTCCCCCCTCATTTTTACTGCTCCCCAGTCACTTACTGCAAGAAGCGCCATTCACGGGGTGCCGTACATCCCACCTCTGCCACCAGTTGTCACAGAGTCCCCGGGCGATGCTCTGGAACTGCTCCCCACAAAGCCAGTCAGGACTTTGGGGAGCCGCCTCTCCCTCGGAGCAGACCGTCTTCAGGGCAAGACGCTCACACGGCTTCACCTCCTGGGTCTCTCCTGGGAGCATTCAGCATAGGCCCCCCCGGGCGCTTCCCACAGCGAGTCCGCCCAGGCGGGGTCCCGGGAAGCCAAAGGGTTCTGCACCCCCCACTTCGCAGTCAGACGTGACTCTCAGCCAGCCAGTAAAACAGAGGTTTATTAGACGACAGGAACATGGTCTAAAACAGAGCTTGTAGGTCCAGCGAACGGGACCCCTCCGCCGGGTCCATTCTGGGGCCCAGCGAGGCAGATACCCGTCTGCCCTCCCTTCCCGTCCCCAGCTAGCTCCAAACTCCCGTCCAGCCCCTCCTCCTCTGGGCTTTGTCTCTGTCCCAGGCCCGGAGCTCACCTGATCCCTTTGTCTCCAACACCTTCAGGTGGCACCTTTGCAGAGGAGGGGCCCAGGCCATCAGTTGCTAGGAGACAGAGTGTCGGGCATTTATGTACCCTGGCCCTCTGCTCTGCAGCAACCATACACCCTTATCCCACCACCTAGAGACTTAAGAACTGCATAGGGGAAACTGAGGAAAACATTAAGAACAGTCCCACTTCGTCACATCTCTCCCCCCTTCGAGACCGAACTGAGCGGGGTCACTGCAGCCAGTGACCCGGGGAAGTTCGAACCCACCAACGTTCCCATGGATGCCCCAGCATCTCTCCCATTCCTGGGTGAGAGTTACACCAGGCCCTTCCAGTTTCGTGCCCTCCCTTAGTTCGAGTGCGCTTGATAGCACTCGCAGGCCGCATGTGGGAAGGTTTATGCGGCCTGTGCCCTTTTGCCACCCCAATACCCCTGGGGTTCAAACTGGGACTGGGTCTTCTCCCAGCACTTTGATCTGGAGGGCTGCGATTCAGGCTCTCTTGGTTAAGAGCCCCTATCTTGACCTTGGCCAGCTCTGGGCTTGGGCAGCCGCTCCCCACCTTGTGGCCCAGATACAACACCTCTGTCGTCCCCACCTTACACTTTCCAGCTTTTACCGTCAGTCCCACCTCCTTGAGGCAGCCCAGCACCCTCTTCACCTGGGACACCTGTTCCTCCCAGGTCTGGCTAAAGACACACGACGTACGCCAGGGCCAAGTCCTCCATCCCCCTCAGCTGGGGTCTCAGCTCCCACCATGCTCCGCGCTGCCCTGACTGTCCCAGTGGGGGCAGACAGGGAGCTCTCTGCTCTGGTCACAGCATCAGAGCCAGCATGAGCCCCCTCTCCGGTGTGCAGGGGGGTGGGGAGCATCTCTCCCTCCCACTCAGCCCCAGGGGTCTGGTTACAGGTAGGCAGGTATCCTGAGCCTAGCAGCCCTCCCTCCTGCCAGCCAGATCATTTGCATTTTCACTGACCAATTCCCTCTTAGCCAATTGGTTAGCGGGATTCAAATTCAAATCCTCGGCCGTTACAGGAGCGGGGCCTGGATCTTGTCCCAAAGAGACACAGTCACCCCCCAACAGGACCTCACAGCCGATATCCTGGAGAACCCCAATGACCAGCCAGCCCGACCCCTCCTGGGTCTGCACAGGGATCCGGGCCATAGACAGGGCGAGGGCCTTCATCCCGGGGACCTTCCCCCAGGTCACACAGCCCCTCAGCATCTGCGGCTGCACCACCCGGGGCCTGACAACAGTTCTCTGTGTCCCAGGGTCTCGCCATCCCAGGCAGGTCTCCCCATTGACCCCCACTTTCCGCTCCCACTGGGGGTCCGAGGGGCCT
>NW_020690981.1:0-1462 GCF_002925995.2 Terrapene triunguis
CCCAGGGGCTCCCCCCAGCGCCCCACTCGAACCCAGGGGCTCCCTCCAACCCAGGGTCCCCCCCTCACCATGGCTCCTGCAGCTGCTGCTCGCGCTCGGCGGAGTCACCGAGTCTCCAGGCAACCGCCGGGGAAGCCTCGCGAGAACTCCGGGCCGCCCATAGCAACGCGCGCCACGGCCCTAGCAACCGCCGGCGGCGCTGCTCCCTGCGGAGCCCGGCCTGGCTCGGGGGGCGGGGCCCTGCCCCAGACCCGCCCCGCCCCGCCCCGCCGGGAGCCCAGCCAGCGGCTCCGGCCCTGCAGTTCGGCCCTTCCCGCTGCCCCCAGGGCCCGCGGGCGGCGGGCAGGGCGAGGGGGCCCCTCCCCGGGGTGTCCGGGCCGCGCCAACCCCCCTGGGTGGTGCACAGCCAAGCCCCGCCCTGTCGGCGGCTCTCGAGCCATCGGAACTGCCCGAGACTGCGCGGGGCGGGGGCAGGCTGACCTCCTCCCTTCGCCCGGCCATTGGGGGCCCAGTGCCCCCCAGTCTGTGGGGGCGCGGCCCGTCTGTCTCCCTACTCCCGCGTGGCGAGTCAGAGCCAGAAATGACTGGCCTGGTGTCCCCTGCGCTTTACCCAGGGCACTGCCCCCGCTGTGCTCGGGAGTTCCTTTGCTGTGACCGCTGCCGGAAGGGGCTCAGCGGTGCCATGGCATCCTGGAACCAAACTCCCACCTGTCCATGCTCTCTGTATGTGTATCTATCGCCTCACTATATGGTCCACTCTATATGCATCTGATGAAGTGGGCTGTAGCCCACGAAAGCTTAGGCTGAAATAAATGTGTTAGTCTCTAAGGTGCCACAAGGACGCCTGTTCTTTTTGTGGAACCAAACTGACTCTAACTGTGCACAGCAAGCTGTTTATGAGGATTAGGGCTTCCTTCGCTCTCGCCAGCTGTACACCTCTGCCCCACGGAGCAAGACAGAGACGCACAGATGCTGATATTTGAGATCTGATGGGACTTTCTCCACCTTTGGACAGATTAGGAACAGGCCAAAGGCACTGGGGATTCACTAAGTCTCTTAGGGCTTCACTATAGCTCGGAGCAGGAAATGCCTATAACAAGTTCCCAGATCTGCTCCCTGGGTGTCCAAGAAGTGGAAGATTGGACAAATGATCAGGGAGGAGTATAAAAATATTGCTCAGGCATGCAGGAGTGAAATCAGAAAGGCCAAATCACACTTGGAGTTGCAGCCAGCAAGAGATGTTAAGAGTAACAAGAAGGGTTTCTTCAGGTATGTTAGCAACAAGAAGAAAGTCAAGGAAAGGGTGGGCCCCTTACTGAATCAGGGAGGCAACCTAGGGTATGTCTACACTACAGGATTAATCCGAATTTAGATAATTCGAATTTGGGAAACAGGTTGTATAAATTCGATTGTGCGCGGCCACACTAAGCACCTTAATTCGGTTTTAAACCACATTAATTCG
>NW_020690982.1:0-5935 GCF_002925995.2 Terrapene triunguis
ATACTGATTTTACAGAGATGATTTTTTACCTTTTTCTTTAATTAAAAGCCTTCTTTTTTAGAACCAGATTGATTTCTCCTTGTTTTAAGTTCCAAGGGGTTTGGATCTGTATTCACCAGGAGTTGGTGGGAGGAAGGAGGGGGGATGGTTAATTTCTCCTTGTTTTAAGATCCAAGGAGTTTGGATCTGTATTCACCAGGGAATTGGTGAGAGGTTTCTCAAGGCTTCCCAGGGAGGGAATTCTTGAGATGGTGGCAGCGGACCAGAGCTAAGCTGGTAGATAAGCTTAGAAGTTTTCATGCAGGCCCCTACATTTGTACCCTAAAGTTCAAAGTGGGGATACAGCCTTGACATGGTGGCACAGCGGTGGGATCGTTTTAAACCCAAAAGCCAGTAAGAGATTTTTTTTTCCTTCTAGCTGCTTGGAAAGCAGAGCTGAAGGTAGATGCATATCTTATCTCTCCTTGCCTGAAGGCAGAGGTCTTAAGTTTTTTTTAACAAGGTCCTTTGTTAAGAGAAGGGTTCAAAGTGAGTAGACTTTGACTGGTAAAGGTAATTTACAACCTAAATTGTTTTTTTTTTTCTTTTTACATCCTCGGAAGTAGCTAGTTAGAAAGTCTCTGTTAACTCAGCAGCACTCAGCAGGAGCCTGAGCTAAATACATCCCAGTTTCAGTCAACTGCAGAGGGTGTGACCCAGCACAAGAAAACAGGAAAATGACTACCAAAGAAGTAGCTAACAAAATAGAACTGGCCAGACTAGAAGCAGAAGAAAATGAGAGAAAACATCAGAGACTGCTTGAAATTAAAAAACTCGAGAAAGAAGCCAAACAGGAGGCCCATGAAAGAGAAGAAAAAGCCAAACAGGAGGCCCATGAAAGAGAAGAAAAAGCCAAACAGGAGGCCCATGAAAGAGAAGAAAAAGCAAAACAGGAGGCCCACAAGAGAGAGATGGATCTGGAAAAAGCCAAAGAGGAGGCGAGAGAAAAAGAAAGGAAGCATGAACTGGAAGCAGCAAGTGCTAAGCAGGATGCATCAGACCATCCTAACAACTCCTCTCCAGGTACCACTTCCCATCCCAGGAAATTCCCCACCTACAAGGCAGGCGATGATACTGAGGCCTTCTTAGAAAATTTTGAAAGGGCCTGCCTTGGATACAGCATCACTCCAACCCAGTACATGGTAGAGCTGAGGCTGCAGCTCAGTGGACCCTTAGCAGAGGTGGCGGATGAAAAGCCTAAGGAACACATGAACAGTTATGAACTTTTTAAAAACAAGGCCAGACTCAGAATGGGGCTAACACCCGAGCATGCCCGTCGGCGGTTCAGAGCCCTAAGGTGGAAACCAGATGTGTCATTTACCCGACATGCCTACCACATTGGGAAAAATTGGGATGCCTGGATATCAGGAGCAAATGTTAAATCTACGGAAGAGTTGCCCTTCCTATTGCAAATGGAGCAGTTTTTAGAGGGTGTTCCTGAGGAAATAGAAAGGTACATCCTAGATGGGAAGCCCAAAACTGTAACCGAGGCGGGGGAGATTGGAGCCAAATGGGTGGAGGTGACAGAAAAGAAAAAAGCTAGTAGCAGTTGGAGCGAATATCAGAAGGGGCAAGCTGAAACAAAACCTTATCACCAGGGACAACCCAAGGCCCCACCCACATCCCAAGGGAAACCCCAGACGCCTTCTCACCCCACCACACCAGTCTCCATCAACCAACATCGCCCCGGTGATACCTTAGCAGGGCGATGTTTTAAATGTAATGAACTGGGGCATATAAAGGCTCACTGCCCCAAGAACCCCAACCGATTACAGTTCATTACACCACAATCACACCAAAGATCCCCAAACCCAGATGCCTCTCTCATACCCTCGGAGTGAAGGGAAACCTTGAGAGTGGGCGGAAAGAAGGTTATTGCTTGGAGGGACACTGGGGCACAAGTGTCAACTATCCACCAATCCCTAGTGGACCCCAAACTCATCAACCCGGAGGCTACCGTGACAATTCAACCCTTCGTGTCACAGTCTGTAACCTGCCTACAGCCAATTTGCATGTCCAGTACAAGGGCTGGTCAGGAATGTGGACTTTTGCAGTCTATGACAATTATCCCATCCCCATGCTACTGGGGGAAGACTTGGCCAACCATGCAAAGCTAGCCAAGAGGGTGGGAATAGTCACCCGCAGCCAGGCTAAGCAAGCTTTCACCCCCATCCCTGTTCCTGAGCCGTCCACCAGGGCCCCGTCTGTGTTACCGGAGACCCAAACACAGGTGGTGGAACCGGATCCCCTGCCAACGACTGCAACAGCCGTAGTGGATCCAATCCCAGAGACCCAGCCAAAGCCAGTCCCAGAACCGGAACTGGCAACGCAACCAGCACCAGAACCATTGCCAGCATGGAGTCCAGCGCTTGCAAACCCGTCTACAACTCCAATGCCAGAGGGCACCAGCGAGCCTGAACTGGCAGAAGCAGCAGATAACCCTACCCAAGAGGCTCAGCCAGAGCCTGAAATACCACATAGTGCACCAGCGGACAGCGGTTCACAGTCAATGGAAATAGTCCCAGCACCTGCATCGCTTCCAGAGGGACCAAGCCCCAGTCCACAGTCCAAGGAGGAACTGATGTCTCCAGCATCAAGGGAACAGTTCCAGGCCGAGCAGGAAGCAGATGACCGCCTTCAGAAAGCTTGGGCGGCGGCGCGGAGCACCCCACCGCCTCTCAGCTCTTCTAACCGATCCCGGTTTGTTGTAGAACAAGGACTTTTATACAAGGAGACTCTTTCTGGTGGGCACCAGGAAGACTGGCATCCTCAAAGACAGTTGGTGGTTCCCACTAAGTATCGGGTAAAGCTCTTGAGCTTAGCCCATGATCATCCCAGTGGCCATTCTGGGGTGAACAGAACCAAAGACCGGTTGGGGAAGTCCTTCCACTGGGAGGGAATGGGCAAGGACGTTGCTAATTATGTCCGGTCTTGTGAGGTGTGCCAACGAGCGGGAAAGCCCCAAGACCAGGTGAAAGCCCCTCTCCAGCCACTACCCATAATTGAGGTCCCATTTCAGCGAGTAGCTGTGGATATTCTGGGTCCTTTCCCAAAGAAGACACCCAGAGGAAAGCAGTATGTACTGACTTTCATGGATTTTGCTACCCGATGGCCGGAAGCTGTACCCTTAAGCAATACCAAGGCTAAAAGTGTGTGCCAGGCATTAGCAGACATTTTTGCCAGGGTAGGTTGGCCCTCCGACATCCTTACAGATTCGGGAACTAATTTCCTGGCAGGGAACATGAAAAACCTGTGGGAAGCTCATGGGGTGAATCACTTGGTTGCCACCCCTCATCACCATCAAACCAATGGTCTGGTGGAGAGGTTTAATGGAACTTTGGGGGCCATGATACGTAAATTCATAAATGAACACTCCAATGATTGGGACCTAGTGTTGCAGCAGTTGCTTTTTGCCTACAGGGCTGTACCACATCCCAGTTTAGGGTTTTCACCATTTGAACTTGTGTATGGCCGCGAGGTTAAGGGGCCATTACAGTTGGTGAAGCAGCAATGGGAGGGGTTTACGCCTTCTCCAGGAACTAACATTCTAGACTTTGTAAGCAACCTACAAAGCACCCTCCGACACTCTTTAGCCCTTGCTAAAGAAAACCTAAAGGATGCTCAGGAAGAGCAAAAGGCCTGGTATGATAAACATTCCAGAGAATGGTCCTTCAAAGTAGGAGACCAAGTCATGGTCTTAAAGGCGCTCCAGGCCCATAAAATGGAAGCGTCGTGGGAAGGTCCATTCACGGTTCAGGAGCGCCTAGGAGCTGTTAACTATCTCATAGCCTCCCCCACCTCCAACATAAAGCCTAAGGTATACCATGTTAATTCTCTTAAGCCCTTTTATTCCAGAGAATTAAACGTTTGCCAGTTTACAGCCCAGGAAACAGATGACGCGGAGTGGCCGGCAGGTGTCTACTACGAAGGAAAAAGGAATGGTGGCGTGGAAGAGGTGAACCTCTCCACGACCCTGGGACGTCTGCAGCGACAGCAGATCAAGGAGCTGTGCACAAGCTTTGCACCGATTTTCTCAGCCACTCCAGGACGGACCGAACGGGCATACCACTCCATTGACACAGGTAATGCTCACCCAATTAGAACCCCACCCTACTGGGAGTCCCCTCATGCCCAAGCTGCTATACAAAGGGAGATCCAGGACATGCTACAGATGGGTATAATCCGCCCCTCTACCAGTGCATGGGCATCTCCAGTGGTTCTAGTTCCCAAACCAGATGGGGAAATACGCTTTTGCGTGGACTACCGTAAGCTAAATGCTGTAACTCGTCCTGACAGCTATCCAATGCCACGCACAGATGAGCTATTGGAAAAATTGGGACATGCCCAATTCATCTCTACTTTAGACTTAACAAAAGGGTACTGGCAAGTACCACTAGATGAACCCGCTAAGGAAAGGTCAGCCTTCGTCACCCAGGCAGGGGTGTATGAATTCAATGTACTCCCTTTCGGGTTGCGAAATGCACCCGCCACCTTCCAAAGACTTGTAGATGGTCTCTTAGCGGGATTGGGAGAATCTGCAGTTGCCTACCTCGATGATGTGGCCATTTTTTCTGATTCATGGACAGAACACCTGGAGCACCTGGAAAAAGTCTTCGAGCGCATCCGGCAGGCAGGACTAACTGTTAAGGCTAAAAAGTGTCAAATAGGCCAAAACAGAGTGACGTACCTGGGGCACCAGGTGGGTCAAGGAACTATAAATCCCCTACAGGCCAAAGTGGATGCTATCCAAAAGTGGCCGGTTCCAAAGTCAAAGAAACAGGTCCAATCCTTCTTAGGCTTGGCCGGATATTATAGGCGGTTTGTACCACACTACAGCCAAATCGCCGCCCCGCTAACAGACCTAACCAGAAAGAAACAGCCAAATGCAGTTCAGTGGACTGATGAGTGTCAAAAGACCTTTAACCAGCTTATGGCAACACTCATGTCTGACCCTGTGCTAAGGGCCCCAGACTTTGACAAACCGTTCCTAGTAACCACCGATGCTTCCGAGTGAGGCGTGGGAGCAGTTTTAATGCAGGAAGGACCGGATCAAGAATTCCATCCTGTCGTGTTTCTCAGCAAGAAACTGTCTGTCTGAGAGGGAAAGCCACTGGTCAATCAGCGAAAAGGAATGCTACGCCATTGTGTACGCGCTGGAAAAGCTACGCCCATATGTTTGGGGACGGCGTTTCCAACTACAAACAGACCATGCTGCGCTACAGTGGCTTCATATACCGCCAAGGGAAATAATAAAAAACTTCTTCGGTGGAGTTTAGCTCTCCAAGATTTTGATTTTGAAATACAACACATTTCGGGAGCTTCTAACAAAGTGGCTGATGCACTCTCTTGGGAAAGTTTCCCAGAGTTAACTGGTTAACAATTGTTCTTGGAATGAAACATATTGTTAGTTTTTATATAATCAGTAGTATGTCTAAAGGTACATGTGTCTTATTAACTCTGTTTTCTCCTAGAACTCCAGGAAGAAATCACAGCCAGTGTGGAACCGAACGTCCAACACTATCTGTGATTTGGGGGGCGTGTCATAACTATAAAGGGAGGGGTGACGCTCTCCTGTGTACAGAGACTCCAAATCCTTTTACCTGTAAAGGGTTAAGAAGCTCGGGTAACCTGGCTGACACCTGACCCAAAGGACCAATAAGGGGACAAGATACTTTCAAATCTTGGGGGCGGGGAAAGGCTTTTGTGTGTGCTCTTTGTTTTAAGGGGTTGTTCGCTCTGGGGACTGAGAGGGACCAGACATCAATCCAGGTTCTCCCCAATCTTTCTAAACAAGTCTCTCCTATTTCAAACTTGTAAGTAAAAAGCCAGGCAAGGCGTCTTAGATTTACTTTGTTTTCTCAACTTGTAATGTACCTTTTACCAGAGTGTTTATCTT
>NW_020690983.1:0-1462 GCF_002925995.2 Terrapene triunguis
CGAATTAATGTGGTTTAAAACCGAATTAAGGTGCTTAGTGTGGCCGCGCACAATCGAATTTATACAACCTGTTTCCCAAATTCGAATTATCTAAATTCGGATTAATCCTGTAGTGTAGACATACCCTAGGTTGCCTCCCTGATTCAGTAAGGGGCCCACCCTTTCCTTGACTTTCTTCTTGTTGCTAACATACCTGAAGAAACCCTTCTTGTTACTCTTAACATCTCTTGCTGGCTGCAACTCCAAGTGTGATTTGGCCTTTCTGATTTCACTCCTGCATGCCTGAGCAATATTTTTATACTCCTCCCTGATCATTTGTCCAATCTTCCACTTCTTGGACACCCAGGGAGCAGATCTGGGAACTTGTTATAGGCATTTCCTGCTCCGAGCTATAGTGAAGCCCTAAGAGACTTAGTGAATCCCCAGTGCCTTTGGCCTGTTCCTAATCTGTCCAAAGGTGGAGAAAGTCCCATCAGATCTCAAATATCAGCATCTGTGCGTCTCTGTCTTGCTCCGTGGGGCAGAGGTGTACAGCTGGCGAGAGCGAAGGAAGCCCTAATCCTCATAAACAGCTTGCTGTGCACAGTTAGAGTCAGTTTGGTTCCACAAAAAGAACAGGCGTCCTTGTGGCACCTTAGAGACTAACACATTTATTTCAGCCTAAGCTTTCGTGGGCTACAGCCCACTTCATCAGATGCATATAGAGTGGACCATATAGTGAGGCGATAGATACACATACAGAGAGCATGGACAGGTGGGAGTTTGGTTCCAGGATGCCATGGCACCGCTGAGCCCCTTCCGGCAGCGGTCACAGCAAAGGAACTCCCGAGCACAGCGGGGGCAGTGCCCTGGGTAAAGCGCAGGGGACACCAGGCCAGTCATTTCTGGCTCTGACTCGCCACGCGGGAGTAGGGAGACAGACGGGCCGCGCCCCCACAGACTGGGGGGCACTGGGCCCCCAATGGCCGGGCGAAGGGAGGAGGTCAGCCTGCCCCCGCCCCGCGCAGTCTCGGGCAGTTCCGATGGCTCGAGAGCCGCCGACAGGGCGGGGCTTGGCTGTGCACCACCCAGGGGGGTTGGCGCGGCCCGGACACCCCGGGGAGGGGCCCCCTCGCCCTGCCCGCCGCCCGCGGGCCCTGGGGGCAGCGGGAAGGGCCGAACTGCAGGGCCGGAGCCGCTGGCTGGGCTCCCGGCGGGGCGGGGCGGGGCGGGTCTGGGGCAGGGCCCCGCCCCCCGAGCCAGGCCGGGCTCCGCAGGGAGCAGCGCCGCCGGCGGTTGCTAGGGCCGTGGCGCGCGTTGCTATGGGCGGCCCGGAGTTCTCGCGAGGCTTCCCCGGCGGTTGCCTGGAGACTCGGTGACTCCGCCGAGCCCGAGCAGCAGCTGCAGGAGCCATGGTGAGGGGGGGACCCTGGGTTGGAGGGAGCCCCTGGGTTCGAGTGGGGCGCTGGGGGGAGCCCCTGGG
>NW_020690984.1:0-1605 GCF_002925995.2 Terrapene triunguis
CCGGTGCCCTTTTATCTGGGGTGCTGCCCCCTGGCAGTACACCCCTCAGTACTAGGGTCTCCCCTTTCCAGGGAACCCCCACCCACTATCCCTACCTCACCTCAGAATAAGGCCACTGCCAGTCACCATCTAACCCCCACTCCCTGGGGCAGACTGCAGTACAGGCCACTCATCACAGGCAAGGTTGGGTTTGGACCTGCTGCCTTGGCCTACCTATGGGCTGCCCTCTGCAACCCCCAGTACCCCTTGGCCTCCTACTAGGCCACAGCCTGGGGCTATCCAGGCTGGAACTCCCAGCTCCTCAGCCTTCCCCCAGCCCTGCTCCACCCAGGTACTCTGTCTTAGCTCCCTGCAGCCAGGCCCTTCTCTCTCTGAAGGCAGAGAGAGACTGCTGAGCTTCTGGCTCCCAGCCTTTTATATAGAGCCAGCTGAGGCCTGATTGGGGCGTGGCCCAGCTGCAGCTGCTTCCCCAATCAGCCCAGTTTAGCAGCTCCCAGCCACAACTTTCCCCAAGGGCTGTTTTAGGCCCTTCAGGGCAGGAGCAGGGTAAGCAGCCCGCTACACACCCCCCACCTCAAGATCCCCTCCACCCGGGGGGGAGTGTCTATCTTCCCAGCACCCCTCTCAGCTGAGCCCGCAGGAAGTCTCTCTCCTGCCACAGGCTCTCCAGTGTTTGAAGCAGCCTGCTCACTTGCTCCTCTGTCTGGGTCCCCACGGTAGCTCTCTCAGCTCCCCCATGGGATCCCAGGTTTGTCTGGGGCCTCCCTGTCCCGGACAATCCCCTTTCTAGGGCCCTGGTCATCACCACCCCCTCCTTCAGGGCAGTCTCAGACCCAGCCCAGTCCTGCGGCCTCCCCCTCCTTCTCTGGGGCCCAGGCCGCTTTCCCCAGCACCCTTTGTGGCACAGGAGGCACAGCCAGTGCTCACCCCTGTCCACCTCAGGGCTAGCCTGGGCCCTGCAAGTCCAGTGAGGGCACTCCCTCTTCCTGTGCACAGGCTCCTCACAGGCCCAACAAGTTTGGAGCCCCCCTGTTAGCTTCACAGGGGGCTCTCTCCAAGGTCCATCATGTCCCAGGTGGAGCTCCCCACAGGAGCAACAGTTCCTCAGCCTTGGCACCAGCCTCCTCCCCAAGGTGCCTGGCCCCCCAATGAGTGCCTTGTGCCCTCCCCCACAGCAGCTGAAGCAGCCCCGCTTGCTGCTCAGCAAGATGGGCCACACAGGCTCTCCAATAATAGTCCTTCATTTCTTCTCCACTCTCTGATTGCTCAAGGCTCTGGGCAATAGTCCACAGTCCTTGCACTTGCCCCTTGTGTCAGGGGCGGACCGCTATGCCTGCATTCTCCACCACGTGTAGAGGAGGTCCGGACTCACCCCTGCAGCACCTCCTGCTGGTCATCTCAGGAATTAGCTCTTCCAGCATCCTGGAGCACCCCCTGCAGGCCGCCTGTCCTCTGGCCCCCGTGTCCCTCCCAGACCCCGGTGCCCTTTTATCTGGGGTGCTGCCCCCTGGCAGTACACCCCTCAGTACTAGGGTCTCCCCTTTCCAGGGAACCCCCACCCACTATCCCTACCTCACCTCAGAATAAGGCCACTGCCAGTCACCA
>NW_020690985.1:0-4659 GCF_002925995.2 Terrapene triunguis
GGGGGGGGTCCTCTGAGCTCTTTAAGTTTGATTACCCTGTAAAGCTATTTTCCATACTGATTTTACAGAGATGATTTTTACCTTTTTCTTTAATTAAAAGCCTTCTTTTTTAAGAACCAGATTGATTTCTCCTTGTTTTAAGATCCAAGGGGGTGTGGATCTGTATTCACCAGGAGTTGGTGAAAGGAGGGTGGGAGGAAGGAGGGGGGATGGTTAATTTCTCCTTGTTTTAAGATCCAAGGGGGTTTGGATCTGTGTTCACCAGGGAATTGGTGAAAGGTTTCTCAAGGCTTCCCAGGGAGGGAATTCTTGTGATGGTGGCAGCGGACCAAAGCTAAGCTGGTAGATAAGCTTAGAAGTTTTTGCAGGCCCCTACATTTGTACCCTAAGGTTCAAAGTGGGGATACAGCCTTGACAGTGTGCCAGGCATTAGCAGACATTTTTGCCAGGGTAGGTTGGCCCTCCGACATCCTTACAGATTCGGGAACTAATTTCCTGGCAGGGAACATAAAAACCCTCTGGGAAGCTCATGGGGTGAATCACTTGGTTGCCACCTCTCATCACCATCAAACCAATGGTCTGTGGAGAGGTTTAATGGAACTTTGGGGGCCATGATACGTAAATTCGTAAATGAACACTCCAATGATTGGGACCTAGTGTTGCAGCAGTTGCTTTTTGCCTACAGGGCTGTTCCACATCCCAGTTTAGGGTTTTCACCATTTGAACTTGTGTATGGCCGCGAGGTTAAGGGGCCATTACAGTTGGTGAAGCAGCAATGGGAGGGGTTTACGCCTTCTCCAGGAACTAACATTCTAGACTTTGTAAGCAACCTACAAAACACCCTCCGACACTCTTTAGCCCTTGCTAAAGAAAACCTAAAGGATGCTCAGGAAGAGCAAAAGGCCTGGTATGATAAACATTCCAGAGAACGGTCCTTCAAAGTAGGAGACCAAGTCAAGGTCTTAAAGGCGCTCCAGGCCCATAAAATGGAAGCGTCGTGGGAAGGACCATTCACGGTCCAGGAGCGCCTAGGAGCTGTTAACTATCTCATAGCCTCCCCCACCTCCAACATAAAGCCTAAGGTATACCATGTTAATTCTCTTAAGCCCTTTTATTCCAGAGAATTAAACGTTTGCCAGTTTACAGCCCAGGAAACAGATGACGCGGAGTGGCCGGCAGGTGTCTACTACGAAGGAAAAAGGAATGGTGACGTGGAAGAGGTGAACCTCTCCACGACCCTGGGACGTCTGCAGCGACAGCAGATCAAGGAGCTGTGCACAAGCTTTGCACCGATTTTCTCAGCCACTCCAGGATGGACCGAACGGGCATACCACTCCATTGACACAGGTAATGCTCACCCAATTAGAACCCCACCCTACCGGGAGTCACCTCATGCCCAAGCTGCTATACAAAGGGAGATCCAGGACATGCTACAGATGGGTATAATCCGCCCCTCTACCAGTGCATGGGCATCTCCAGTGGTTCTAGTTCCCAAACCAGATGGGGAAATACGCTTTTGCGTGGACTACCGGAAGCTAAATGCTGTAACTCGTACTGACAACTATCCAATGCCACGCACAGATGAGCTATTGGAAAAATTGGGACATGCCCAATTCATCTCTACTTTAGACTTAACCAAAGGGTACTGGCAAGTACCACTAGATGAACCCGCTAAGGAAAGGTCAGCCTTCGTCACCCAGGCAGGGATGTACGAATTCAATGTACTCCCTTTCGGGTTGCGAAATGCACCCGCCACCTTCCAAAGACTTGTAGATGGTCTCTTAGCGGGATTGGGAGAATCTGCAGTTGCCTACCTCGATGATGTGGCCATTTTTTCTGATTCATGGACAGAACACCTGGAGCACCTGGGAAAAGTCTTCAAGCGCATCCGACAGGCAGGACTAACTGTTAAGGCTAAAAAGTGTCAAATAGGCCAAAACAGAGTGACGTACCTGGGGCACCAGGTGGGTCAAGGAACTATAAATCCCCTACAGGCCAAAGTGGATGCTATCCAAAAGTGGCCGGTTCCAAAGTCAAAGAAACAGGTCCAATCCTTCTTAGGCTTGGCCGGATATTATAGGCGATTTGTACCACACTACAGCCAAATCGCCGCCCCGCTGACAGATTTAACCAGAAAGAAACAGCCAAATGCAGTTCAGTGGACTGATAAGTGTCAAAAGGCCTTTAACCAGCTTAAGGCAACACTCATGTCTGACCCTGTGCTAAGGGCCCCAGACTTTGACAAACCGTTCCTAGTAACCACAGATGCTTCCGAGAGAGGCGTGGGAGCAGTTTTAATGCAGGAAGGACCGGATCAAGAATTCCATCCTGTCGTGTTTCTCAGCAAGAAACTGTCTGAGAGGGAAAGCCACTGGTCAATCAGCGAAAAGGAATGCTACGCCATTGTGTACGCGCTGGAAAAGCTACGCCCATATGTTTGGGGACGGCGTTTCCAACTACAAACAGACCATGGTGCGCTACAGTGGCTTCATACCGCCAAGGGAAATAACAAAAAACTTCTTCGATGGAGTTTAGCTCTCCAAGATTTTGATTTTGAAATACAACACATTTCGGGAGCTTCTAACAAAGTGGCTGATGCACTCTCCCGGGAAAGTTTCCCAGAGTTAACTGGTTAACAATTGTTCTTGGAATAAAACATATTGTTAGTTTTTATATAATCAGTAGTATGTCTAAAGATACATGTGTCTTATTAACTCTGTTTTCTCCTAGAACTCCAGGAAGAAATCACAGCCAGTGTGGAACCAAACGTCCAACACTATCTGTGATTTGGGGGGCGTGTCATAACTATTAAGGGAAGGGAAACAGCTCTCTGTGTACAGAGACTCCAAATCCTTTTACCTGTAAAGGGTTAAGAAGCTCGGGTAACCTGGCTGACACCTGACCCCAAGGACCAATAAGGAGACAAGATACTTTCAAATCTTGGGGGGGGAAAGACTTTTGTGTGTGCTCTTTGTTTTAAGGGTTTGGTTCGCTCTTGGGACTGAGAGGGACCAGACATCAATCCAGGTTCTCCCCATCTTTCTAAACAAATCTCTCCTATTTCAAACTTGTAAGTAAAAAGCCAGGCAAGGCGTCTTAGATTCACTTTGTTTTCTCAACTTGTAAATGTACCTTTTTACCAGAGTGTGTATCTTTGTTTGCTGTACTTTGAACCTAAGACAGAGGGGGGGGTCCTCTGAGCTCTTTAAGTTTGATTACCCTGTAAAGCTATTTTCCATACTGATTTTACAGAGATGATTTTTACCTTTTTCTTTAATTAAAAGCCTTCTTTTTTAAGAACCAGATTGATTTCTCCTTGTTTTAAGATCCAAGGGGGTGTGGATCTGTATTCACCAGGAGTTGGTGAAAGGAGGGTGGGAGGAAGGAGGGGGGATGGTTAATTTCTCCTTGTTTTAAGATCCAAGGGGGTTTGGATCTGTGTTCACCAGGGAATTGGTGAAAGGTTTCTCAAGGCTTCCCAGGGAGGGAATTCTTGTGATGGTGGCAGCGGACCAAAGCTAAGCTGGTAGATAAGCTTAGAAGTTTTTGCAGGCCCCTACATTTGTACCCTAAGGTTCAAAGTGGGGATACAGCCTTGACAGTGTGCCAGGCATTAGCAGACATTTTTGCCAGGGTAGGTTGGCCCTCCGACATCCTTACAGATTCGGGAACTAATTTCCTGGCAGGGAACATAAAAACCCTCTGGGAAGCTCATGGGGTGAATCACTTGGTTGCCACCTCTCATCACCATCAAACCAATGGTCTGTGGAGAGGTTTAATGGAACTTTGGGGGCCATGATACGTAAATTCGTAAATGAACACTCCAATGATTGGGACCTAGTGTTGCAGCAGTTGCTTTTTGCCTACAGGGCTGTTCCACATCCCAGTTTAGGGTTTTCACCATTTGAACTTGTGTATGGCCGCGAGGTTAAGGGGCCATTACAGTTGGTGAAGCAGCAATGGGAGGGGTTTACGCCTTCTCCAGGAACTAACATTCTAGACTTTGTAAGCAACCTACAAAACACCCTCCGACACTCTTTAGCCCTTGCTAAAGAAAACCTAAAGGATGCTCAGGAAGAGCAAAAGGCCTGGTATGATAAACATTCCAGAGAACGGTCCTTCAAAGTAGGAGACCAAGTCAAGGTCTTAAAGGCGCTCCAGGCCCATAAAATGGAAGCGTCGTGGGAAGGACCATTCACGGTCCAGGAGCGCCTAGGAGCTGTTAACTATCTCATAGCCTCCCCCACCTCCAACATAAAGCCTAAGGTATACCATGTTAATTCTCTTAAGCCCTTTTATTCCAGAGAATTAAACGTTTGCCAGTTTACAGCCCAGGAAACAGATGACGCGGAGTGGCCGGCAGGTGTCTACTACGAAGGAAAAAGGAATGGTGACGTGGAAGAGGTGAACCTCTCCACGACCCTGGGACGTCTGCAGCGACAGCAGATCAAGGAGCTGTGCACAAGCTTTGCACCGATTTTCTCAGCCACTCCAGGATGGACCGAACGGGCATACCACTCCATTGACACAGGTAATGCTCACCCAATTAGAACCCCACCCTACCGGGAGTCACCTCATGCCCAAGCTGCTATACAAAGGGAGATCCAGGACATGCTACAGATGGGTATAATCCGCCCCTCTACCAGTGCATGGGCATCT
>NW_020690986.1:0-2829 GCF_002925995.2 Terrapene triunguis
TCATGGCAACGCCGATGGCTTGTCACATGTGCACTGTCTGGCGTCCCAAGCTGCCCAACCCCTTGGCGTTGAGCAGGGGGGAGGGATATGTGACAGACCCAGACCAGTGGGGTACAGGAGTCTGGTAGAGGGCAAATATACTGGTCACTGGATGAGTAGTTTTCTGTCCCCTGAGTGACCAGAGCAGGGGCTGCACTAGAGTAATCAGGAACCTGCTAGAACCAGTTAAGGCAGGCAGGCTAGTTAGGACACCTGGAGCCAATTAAGAAGAAGCTGCTAGAATCAATTAAGGCAGGCTAATCAGGGCACCTGGGTTTTAAAAAGGAGCTCACTTCAGTTTGTGGTGCGAGTGTGAGGAGCTGGGAGCAAGAGGCGCAAGGAGCTGAGAGTGAGTGCTGCTGCTGGAGGACTGAGGAGCACAAGCGTTATCAGATACCAGGAGGAAGGTCCTGTGGTGAGAATAAGGAAGGTGTTTGGAGGAGGCCATGGGGAAGTGGCCCAACGGCAGGGGCCCTATGAGGTGGTTGAACCCATGGGGGAAGTAACCTACAAGGTGCGGCAGCCAGGACGCAGAAAACAAGAACAGATTTATCACGTTAACCTTCTGAAACCCTGGCATGCACAAGAGGCATGCACGACGGTCCAAAAAGACCTAACCCAGGAAAACAAGCCTTCCAAACAGGTGAGAGTGTCTCCCGATTTAACACGTGACCAGAAGAATGAGGTGTCTGAGATGATCTTCCGGAACCAAGATGTGTTCTCGACAAAACCGGGTCGAACAACCGAGACATATCACCACATTGTTACGAACCCTGGGGCCAGAGTAACAATGAGGCCCTATCAGGTGCCAGCGGCAAAAAGGGAGGAAATAAAAGCAGAAGTAAAAAAAATGCTGGAGTTGGGGATCATAGAAGAATCCCACAGTCAGTGGTCCAGCCCAATCGTGCTGGTGCCCAAACCTGATGGCACCACAAGATTTTGCAATGACTTCCGGCGACTAAACGAAGTATCCCAGTTTGACGCGTACCCCATACCTCTCATAGATGAGCTAGTGGACCGTCTGGGTAATGCCCGGTACTTGACTACCCTAGACTTGACAAAGGGGTACTGGCAGATTCCCCTTGCAGAAGACGCAAAGGAAAAAACTGCGTTCTCTACACCAGAGGGTCTTTTTCAATATACTGTCCTCCCTTTTGGACTACATGGGGCCCCTGCTACCTTCCAGCGCCTCATGGACAAGCTATTACATCCGCATAACAGTTATGCTGCTGCCTACTTGGATGATGTGGTCATTCATACCCCAGACTGGGAAACCCACCTGGAGAAGGTGGAGGCAGTCCTCGATACCTTCAGGCGAGCTGGCCTTACAGCAAACCCTGCCAAGTGCGCTGTAGGGTTTACAGAGGCCAAATATCTTGGCTACATTGTGGGAAAAGGTCTGGTAAAACCCCAAGTGAACAAGTTAGAGGCCATCCAAAATTGGCCCCAACCAAGTCGCAAGAAACAAGTCCGGGCATTCCTAGGTGTGGTGGGGTATTATCGATGATTTATCCCCCACTTTGCCACAAGGGCAAGCCCCCTGACAGACCTAGTGAAAGCCTGTGGACCTGATCTGGTGAGATGGTCTGACACAGCAGAGGAAGCATTCACAGACCTACGGACTGCCCTCTGCAATAACCCCGTACTGATAGCCCCTGATTTCACCAAGGAGTTTATCCTGCAGACGGATGCATCGGAAGTAGGGTTGGGGGCCGTTCTATCACAGATGGTCGTGGAGGAGGAACACCCAATTCTATACCTCAGTCGGAAACTCCTTCCAAGGGAACAAAAATATGCAGTGGTGGAGAGAGAATGTCTCGCTATAAAATGGGCCATGGAAACATTGCGCTACTACCTGCTTGGGCGCAGATTTGTCCTCATGACCGACCATGCCCCTCTTCAACGGATGCAGCGGAACAAGGAGAAGAACACAAGGGTGACCAGATGGTTCTTATCCCTCCAACCTTTCCAGTTCCGTGCGCAACACAGAACAGGAAGCCCTCATGGCAACGCCGATGGCTTGTCACATGTGCACTGTCTGGCGTCCCAAGCTGCCCAACCCCTTGGCGTTGAGCAGGGGGGAGGGATATGTGACAGACCCAGACCAGTGGGGTACAGGAGTCTGGTAGAGGGCAAATATACTGGTCACTGGATGAGTAGTTTTCTGTCCCCTGAGTGACCAGAGCAGGGGCTGCACTAGAGTAATCAGGAACCTGCTAGAACCAGTTAAGGCAGGCAGGCTAGTTAGGACACCTGGAGCCAATTAAGAAGAAGCTGCTAGAATCAATTAAGGCAGGCTAATCAGGGCACCTGGGTTTTAAAAAGGAGCTCACTTCAGTTTGTGGTGCGAGTGTGAGGAGCTGGGAGCAAGAGGCGCAAGGAGCTGAGAGTGAGTGCTGCTGCTGGAGGACTGAGGAGCACAAGCGTTATCAGATACCAGGAGGAAGGTCCTGTGGTGAGAATAAGGAAGGTGTTTGGAGGAGGCCATGGGGAAGTGGCCCAACGGCAGGGGCCCTATGAGGTGGTTGAACCCATGGGGGAAGTAACCTACAAGGTGCGGCAGCCAGGACGCAGAAAACAAGAACAGATTTATCACGTTAACCTTCTGAAACCCTGGCATGCACAAGAGGCATGCACGACGGTCCAAAAAGACCTAACCCAGGAAAACAAGCCTTCCAAACAGGTGAGAGTGTCTCCCGATTTAACACGTGACCAGAAGAATGAGGTGTCTGAGATGATCTTCCGGAACCAAGATGTGTTCTCGACAAAACCGGGTCGAACAACCGAGAC
>NW_020690987.1:0-4382 GCF_002925995.2 Terrapene triunguis
CCCCCCCCTTATCTCATTCTTTGAAGCCCAAGCAAGCATGTCTTCATGTTTCACAGAGAGACAGGACTGGCCCAGCAACTACTGTTAGCCTAACTTTGGCTAAGCTGGCCAAACAACCTGTTCTATACTCCATGTTTTTGGGCCTAACAATCCCCCCCTTTGTCCCTGGAGTACCTTGGAGGGACTCCTGGGACAACTAACTGCCATGAGTGGTGAGCTTGGGGTTGGTTACTTTTGGACGGAACACACCTTGGTGCCCATCCAACATCCAACCTTTATCATTACATACAAGGCCAGTAGGCCGCATATAATTACAACAGCGCTTCGGAGTACATTATGGAGCCAACCACCTATATTTGGAATCCAATTGAACAGGTTACTCCACCAGGACTCAATCCGCTTTCCTTCATGGTCCTTTGCTACCTCCATAAGCTGGTTTGCTCTTTCCCAAGTGGCATTATAAACGTCTGGGACATACACACAGCATTCCTGTCCAATTAATGCACATGTTCCTCCCTGAGAAGCTAGTAATATATCCAATGCCAGGCGGTTTTGGAGTACCATTTGCCTTAGTTTTCGCTGTTCAGCTGCCAAGTCCACCAAGGCTTTTGGCGGTAGTCTAATTTCCCAGATTTCTCGGTGAATTACCCAATTCCACATGCATCCTCCCCATGGACCCGGCAGGATTCGGTATGTGGGAGCCCACACCCCCCCAACCGGTCCATATGCTTGGAAGGAGCATTGAGAATGTTCGCACTTCCACCTAGAAAGTCTCCAAGTATGTCTCCATGGCCACAGATCAGATGGTACTCCTGATATGTCTGTAAGGGCAGTGGGCCAAGCCTGAACATGCTAGATCCCACTGCAATGCCTTCCCAGCCTCAGTGATATTTAATACCATCTCTGTCAGCAACTTCTGGGTCATAGAACTAAGGGAGGAGATAACATGTAACTCACCAATTCTAGCCTGTACTTGGGTTAGCTGTGCCTCAGAAATAAGGCCTGTGGCCTTCTTTAGTTGCCCCAATTTCTTATCATGTTTTTGGTTTTTAAAAATATTTCAAACTGCTGCTGTACTATTGGCCCCATCCCATAGGGATCCGGTCAAGTCTCTCTTCTTTCTAGAGGAAATAACCCAAGCCCTCTGTTGTGCTAATCTAATAGCAGCCCCTTTTTAACAATTTGGGTATGTAGAGGTGATCTGGAAACTGGATAAGGGTAATGAAAATTTAACAGTCCCTAGTGTAGTGTTAATCACAGTTCATTGATATCCTAATACATTTCTTTGGTGTAGTACTATACCACATTCCCAAGCATGGGTCCCACAAGTTTTTTCCTGCCAGTGTATAATTCTTTGTTTCTTCACCAGGGTCAGTTCTTAATGTCTCTTGTAGTCAGGAATCCCTGGACTTTGGTGGTTTCAATGAAGCAAGTGTTCCTTCTTTTCTTTTTCTGAAACAGTGTGGTTCAGCATCATACAGGGGAGAGGTTACTAGCACATCACCCTGTAATGTGTTTTGCTTCTTTTAGAAAAAATCCAAAGGCACAGTAGGTCTGTCAGTGGACAAGGGAGAGGTTACTAGCACTTCACCTTGTCTTTTTTTTCTTTTTCCTGCTGTCCAGAAGGCACAGCAGAGTTAGAAGGAGGAATAGGCTGATCATCAGTTGGAGAGTCCTCCCGAGGTGGAGGGGTCTTTTTGCAGTGAGAAGCATGGGTCCAGGTAGGCAGTCCTTGGCACTTCACAGCAGTGTTGGTGGTTAACAGGACTTGGAAAGGGCCTTTCCAGCATGGAGTCAAAGCAGTCTTTCGTTGATGGACTTTACGTAGACTCAGTCTCCTGGTTTCAATGAATGGCAGGACTGCTACGGTCTTTGGGTAGTGCTTTTTTACCTGTGAAAAAACCTAACACATTTCATTAATGCCTGGCAGTGTTTTGCAGATTTTACAGCTGCTTAGGCTTATTCAAGCCCCCCTTTTCTTGGCTGTCGGCCAAGTCTTAGCTGTGGGCAGTATTCTTGGATGGGGCCAATGTCTTATCTTTGGACTGAGCTTGCTAGCTATTTTTCCTCAGTTAACTCGTTCTGTTCTTTTATCTTCTCCCCTTCTTGGCTTCTTTTAACCTACAAAGGAAACTTCCACTCTTCACTCATACACCTTTTCTCAACAATGAACACATACACATTGCCATTATACAGTACATTAGTCTTATTATTCAATGTCTGCCATACACACCCTTCCAGTAAAATAACTTATATACAGCACTTTGGAGCAACAAACCAGGACAAGCACTCCCACTTTTGAGGAGTCCACTCGGTACAACCTCTGGTGTCCAATAGCTTTCCTTTCTCCCCAGCCCTCTGGCTAGAAATCTGAGGTAGCCAGAAGGATCCCATGTGCAATATGGGGAGTGGGTTAACCTTCCATGTCCTTGCTTCCAAAGACTGTTGATATGCAAATTTTAACAACATTTTTTTTTTCAATTAAAAGATTTGACCAATGAAGTTTCTTTTTCTTACTTAAGCAAATGTATTAGACTTTAGTATATTACATTTTTCCTGATTTATCCAAACACTTTGTATTCCAAGTTGAATAAAACAAGTATCTGCTTTTTTTATTTAACCCTCCTATTTAATTTTGAACTAGACTGTCTTATGAAAATATTAAACACAACAATTCTGGCCACAAGACAAACACCACAAGACAGGACATAGAACACAAAAATAATTCCTATTGTACCAGTAAATGCATGGTACGTTGAATGCTGTTCAGCTGGCATCCGTTTTCTCTGATGATCTGAAAGACATTATTTGCTTAAAATATTTCCTTTATATACACATACTCTTGTTGATTTCAGGCAAAACAGAGGAATTACCCCATATTTCCTTGTATTTGTTTTATAGACAGCCCAGGTTTCAGTGGCTTCTACCTTATTAGTTAGATAATTTGCATTAATACAGATGCTTTCTGGCTTGCTTCCAGATCCAAAGCTATCCACAGCTTAAAGATTCTTACTTTAAAAAGGGTCACAATTAACTTTCCCAGACTTTTGATTGCCTTTTACTTCTAACTCCTGCTTTCAAACACACAGTGATCTGAAAAAGACAACACAACCTATATTGGTAGGTTTGCATTTCTTTTACCTCTGCTACAATATACACTGCACATGTTCTGGGGGAAATGCACATTTTCTCCACAATTCAATTTCCACAATGCTAGCCACATTAATTTCTACACAAGGTGTAACTGTTTCTTTTATGCTTACAAAATCTTCATGCACCCACAGCAAAGTGACAGCTTGACTACACAGAGCCAGGGGCACTGTCCTTCTTTCTCTTTACCAGAGCTTTTACCTAAAAACAAATTCAAATCTTTTATTCTTTTGGCTTTGACTACCCTGCTGCAGCCACAACCTTTGGTCTTTATTTAAAACATTTTAAATCTTGTAGCATTAAGTCACCTTAAGGATTAAATGCTAAATACCTTAAACAACACTAGTTTCCTGTGCCTGGCAAAAGTATTCTCGGTTTTGCAACTTTAAACAATACCAATTCATCTTAAACTCATAAAATACAGATTGTACACAGCAGGAGTGTTCTTCAGCAAATTCGACTAAATTATTCATAGTCGAATAATTCCACTTAAATAACCTCTTGCCTGGATTACTTACAGAAATTCTTACCAAGTTTCACGGCTTAATTCCCTCTAGCAACTATAGAGTTAACTTCTCACTCTCTCTTTTCTTAAATCACTTGCTTGTCTCCCAAAACGACACCCAATCAACTCAGTTTTTACCATTCCAATTATTGTCCTGGGGATTTGAAATCGCCATGCTTATAATTACTTACTCCTTTTCTTTCACTATGCCTTTAAAGTTTTTAACCTGTTTTTTAATTTATCTGTTGACTGCCCGCTTGGGCCCGATCCTGCTTTTCTTGCTGAACCGTCCCTTCCATGGGCACCGGCTTGTTTCACTATCAATTTAGCTAGGATAGTGGGCTTCTCAACTAGCCCCCACCCTTCCTGGTCTCTTCCCTTAAACATTCTTACTCACAAGGCTACCTGAGTCCTCCCTCGTGAGGCTTGCCACCTGGGCAAAAACGCATGGCTCATTGGCGTCTAACTATTCAATTTTCTTTTGTGGCAAACACACTGCTGTTACAGCATATGCAAACACAAATGGTTCAATTCTGACAAGTCACTGAAGGACCGGTACTTGCTTAGCCAGTGCTTCCTTTTCTGCCTGGAAGTCCTGTCTCAAGGCTTGCTGCCTGGTTCATGATCTATGCTCTTAATTGCTTAATTCTAGTTATCAAGTACACAACTCTTCCCTTTTCTCCAACTTCTGTATTGCCCAGTCCTGCTACGACTGGGGTAGATCCAC
>NW_020690987.1:4392-4921 GCF_002925995.2 Terrapene triunguis
CAAAGGCAGACTGTTGGATCTCACTGGACAGTTAAGCTTTGCAAATGTAATCTCAGCACTTGTAACTTGTATTGTCTTTGGTTTGCCTCTGTCTATATTTTTTTACAGCCAGCTGGGGCTGAAAGCAGTTTTTCTTTTGGTTTATAGTTATACCATACAAATAAATAATCCATTTGTCCCGGTCTAAGATCAACCAGAATATCCCTGAAAGAATTCATCCTGTCTGCAGAAAAGGTTCCGCAGCTAGGCCAATCTTTAGTCGGGGACAAATGAGCAGTAAAGGAAGGCCATTGAATTTGGCATAAGTCTCTCATCTTAGATTTAGTCAAACCGGTAGTGCCAGAGATTTCCTTCCAATCTCTAAGTACCAGAGACAACGGGGCGTCCCCCGGGCACTTACTGCCAAATTGTCCCATTTAGCCTGTAGGGACTCTAACCCTTCTCTGGGGACTCTAACCCCTTCTCCGGGGACTCTAACCCCTTCTCTGGGGACTCTAACCCCTTCTCCGGGGACTCTAACCCCTCTCTG
>NW_020690987.1:4931-9924 GCF_002925995.2 Terrapene triunguis
CTCCGGGGACTCTAACCCCTCTCTGGGGACTCTAACCCCTTCTCCGGCGATCGCTTACCTTATCCAGGGACTCTAACCCCGAAGTGCTGGACCCTACTCAACGGGTAGGCGGACGTTGCTGGGTTTCTACAGGCTTCAGCTGGTTCACAGGACTCGCCTTATCGCCGACACAGGGATCAGGTTACCGGGCAAGGCTCCTCGAAGCCGGAGGATGCGCGCTGCGTTGCTTCGGAGTCCGATCCCGCACCGGAGAGTCAGACGAGTCCCGGCGGAGTCGCCAAATTTGTCGGGGACTTTTTAACCCAGACGGCAAGGTTCGTTGTCTGACCGCAGAGTGAGAGACAGGCAACACCAGCAAGGTCCAATACAAGCTCTTTATTGAAGAGTGCACACAACAATAGAGAGCGGCCCGTCTCCAGAGAGAACCAGCCCCGATTACAATAACTAGTAAGGTTATATAGACAGTTCCGTCGCGTCATAGTTAAAACAACCCAACCCCCCTTTATTAGTTAGAAAGCTTCTAATATTCATGCATATCTATCTTCTTTGACACTACAAACAATTCGTGATGCCTCAGCAACTTCTTATGAGCTTTGTTGTCATGCACCAGAGACTAGGAGAAAGGAGGGAGTTAAGAACAGCTGAAGAACAGAAACAGGGAGTGGAGACTACAAGTTTCCATATGTCCAAACGAACTGTTCCTAGCACTTCTGGTACAAAAATGCGCCCCCCCCCTTATCTCATTCTTTGAAGCCCAAGCAAGCATGTCTTCATGTTTCACAGAGAGACAGGACTGGCCCAGCAACTACTGTTAGCCTAACTTTGGCTAAGCTGGCCAAACAACCTGTTCTATACTCCATGTTTTTGGGCCTAACAATCCCCCCCTTTGTCCCTGGAGTACCTTGGAGGGACTCCTGGGACAACTAACTGCCATGAGTGGTGAGCTTGGGGTTGGTTACTTTTGGACGGAACACACCTTGGTGCCCATCCAACATCCAACCTTTATCATTACATACAAGGCCAGTAGGCCGCATATAATTACAACAGCGCTTCGGAGTACATTATGGAGCCAACCACCTATATTTGGAATCCAATTGAACAGGTTACTCCACCAGGACTCAATCCGCTTTCCTTCATGGTCCTTTGCTACCTCCATAAGCTGGTTTGCTCTTTCCCAAGTGGCATTATAAACGTCTGGGACATACACACAGCATTCCTGTCCAATTAATGCACATGTTCCTCCCTGAGAAGCTAGTAATATATCCAATGCCAGGCGGTTTTGGAGTACCATTTGCCTTAGTTTTCGCTGTTCAGCTGCCAAGTCCACCAAGGCTTTTGGCGGTAGTCTAATTTCCCAGATTTCTCGGTGAATTACCCAATTCCACATGCATCCTCCCCATGGACCCGGCAGGATTCGGTATGTGGGAGCCCACACCCCCCCAACCGGTCCATATGCTTGGAAGGAGCATTGAGAATGTTCGCACTTCCACCTAGAAAGTCTCCAAGTATGTCTCCATGGCCACAGATCAGATGGTACTCCTGATATGTCTGTAAGGGCAGTGGGCCAAGCCTGAACATGCTAGATCCCACTGCAATGCCTTCCCAGCCTCAGTGATATTTAATACCATCTCTGTCAGCAACTTCTGGGTCATAGAACTAAGGGAGGAGATAACATGTAACTCACCAATTCTAGCCTGTACTTGGGTTAGCTGTGCCTCAGAAATAAGGCCTGTGGCCTTCTTTAGTTGCCCCAATTTCTTATCATGTTTTTGGTTTTTAAAAATATTTCAAACTGCTGCTGTACTATTGGCCCCATCCCATAGGGATCCGGTCAAGTCTCTCTTCTTTCTAGAGGAAATAACCCAAGCCCTCTGTTGTGCTAATCTAATAGCAGCCCCTTTTTAACAATTTGGGTATGTAGAGGTGATCTGGAAACTGGATAAGGGTAATGAAAATTTAACAGTCCCTAGTGTAGTGTTAATCACAGTTCATTGATATCCTAATACATTTCTTTGGTGTAGTACTATACCACATTCCCAAGCATGGGTCCCACAAGTTTTTTCCTGCCAGTGTATAATTCTTTGTTTCTTCACCAGGGTCAGTTCTTAATGTCTCTTGTAGTCAGGAATCCCTGGACTTTGGTGGTTTCAATGAAGCAAGTGTTCCTTCTTTTCTTTTTCTGAAACAGTGTGGTTCAGCATCATACAGGGGAGAGGTTACTAGCACATCACCCTGTAATGTGTTTTGCTTCTTTTAGAAAAAATCCAAAGGCACAGTAGGTCTGTCAGTGGACAAGGGAGAGGTTACTAGCACTTCACCTTGTCTTTTTTTTCTTTTTCCTGCTGTCCAGAAGGCACAGCAGAGTTAGAAGGAGGAATAGGCTGATCATCAGTTGGAGAGTCCTCCCGAGGTGGAGGGGTCTTTTTGCAGTGAGAAGCATGGGTCCAGGTAGGCAGTCCTTGGCACTTCACAGCAGTGTTGGTGGTTAACAGGACTTGGAAAGGGCCTTTCCAGCATGGAGTCAAAGCAGTCTTTCGTTGATGGACTTTACGTAGACTCAGTCTCCTGGTTTCAATGAATGGCAGGACTGCTACGGTCTTTGGGTAGTGCTTTTTTACCTGTGAAAAAACCTAACACATTTCATTAATGCCTGGCAGTGTTTTGCAGATTTTACAGCTGCTTAGGCTTATTCAAGCCCCCCTTTTCTTGGCTGTCGGCCAAGTCTTAGCTGTGGGCAGTATTCTTGGATGGGGCCAATGTCTTATCTTTGGACTGAGCTTGCTAGCTATTTTTCCTCAGTTAACTCGTTCTGTTCTTTTATCTTCTCCCCTTCTTGGCTTCTTTTAACCTACAAAGGAAACTTCCACTCTTCACTCATACACCTTTTCTCAACAATGAACACATACACATTGCCATTATACAGTACATTAGTCTTATTATTCAATGTCTGCCATACACACCCTTCCAGTAAAATAACTTATATACAGCACTTTGGAGCAACAAACCAGGACAAGCACTCCCACTTTTGAGGAGTCCACTCGGTACAACCTCTGGTGTCCAATAGCTTTCCTTTCTCCCCAGCCCTCTGGCTAGAAATCTGAGGTAGCCAGAAGGATCCCATGTGCAATATGGGGAGTGGGTTAACCTTCCATGTCCTTGCTTCCAAAGACTGTTGATATGCAAATTTTAACAACATTTTTTTTTTCAATTAAAAGATTTGACCAATGAAGTTTCTTTTTCTTACTTAAGCAAATGTATTAGACTTTAGTATATTACATTTTTCCTGATTTATCCAAACACTTTGTATTCCAAGTTGAATAAAACAAGTATCTGCTTTTTTTATTTAACCCTCCTATTTAATTTTGAACTAGACTGTCTTATGAAAATATTAAACACAACAATTCTGGCCACAAGACAAACACCACAAGACAGGACATAGAACACAAAAATAATTCCTATTGTACCAGTAAATGCATGGTACGTTGAATGCTGTTCAGCTGGCATCCGTTTTCTCTGATGATCTGAAAGACATTATTTGCTTAAAATATTTCCTTTATATACACATACTCTTGTTGATTTCAGGCAAAACAGAGGAATTACCCCATATTTCCTTGTATTTGTTTTATAGACAGCCCAGGTTTCAGTGGCTTCTACCTTATTAGTTAGATAATTTGCATTAATACAGATGCTTTCTGGCTTGCTTCCAGATCCAAAGCTATCCACAGCTTAAAGATTCTTACTTTAAAAAGGGTCACAATTAACTTTCCCAGACTTTTGATTGCCTTTTACTTCTAACTCCTGCTTTCAAACACACAGTGATCTGAAAAAGACAACACAACCTATATTGGTAGGTTTGCATTTCTTTTACCTCTGCTACAATATACACTGCACATGTTCTGGGGGAAATGCACATTTTCTCCACAATTCAATTTCCACAATGCTAGCCACATTAATTTCTACACAAGGTGTAACTGTTTCTTTTATGCTTACAAAATCTTCATGCACCCACAGCAAAGTGACAGCTTGACTACACAGAGCCAGGGGCACTGTCCTTCTTTCTCTTTACCAGAGCTTTTACCTAAAAACAAATTCAAATCTTTTATTCTTTTGGCTTTGACTACCCTGCTGCAGCCACAACCTTTGGTCTTTATTTAAAACATTTTAAATCTTGTAGCATTAAGTCACCTTAAGGATTAAATGCTAAATACCTTAAACAACACTAGTTTCCTGTGCCTGGCAAAAGTATTCTCGGTTTTGCAACTTTAAACAATACCAATTCATCTTAAACTCATAAAATACAGATTGTACACAGCAGGAGTGTTCTTCAGCAAATTCGACTAAATTATTCATAGTCGAATAATTCCACTTAAATAACCTCTTGCCTGGATTACTTACAGAAATTCTTACCAAGTTTCACGGCTTAATTCCCTCTAGCAACTATAGAGTTAACTTCTCACTCTCTCTTTTCTTAAATCACTTGCTTGTCTCCCAAAACGACACCCAATCAACTCAGTTTTTACCATTCCAATTATTGTCCTGGGGATTTGAAATCGCCATGCTTATAATTACTTACTCCTTTTCTTTCACTATGCCTTTAAAGTTTTTAACCTGTTTTTTAATTTATCTGTTGACTGCCCGCTTGGGCCCGATCCTGCTTTTCTTGCTGAACCGTCCCTTCCATGGGCACCGGCTTGTTTCACTATCAATTTAGCTAGGATAGTGGGCTTCTCAACTAGCCCCCACCCTTCCTGGTCTCTTCCCTTAAACATTCTTACTCACAAGGCTACCTGAGTCCTCCCTCGTGAGGCTTGCCACCTGGGCAAAAACGCATGGCTCATTGGCGTCTAACTATTCAATTTTCTTTTGTGGCAAACACACTGCTGTTACAGCATATGCAAACACAAATGGTTCAATTCTGACAAGTCACTGAAGGACCGGTACTTGCTTAGCCAGTGCTTCCTTTTCTGCCTGGAAGTCCTGTCTCAAGGCTTGC
>NW_020690988.1:0-3475 GCF_002925995.2 Terrapene triunguis
CTAAGTACTCCTTGAATCTCGGTCACAAGTGAAAAATAAGTCTGCTGGTATCAACTTGTTTCTCAGTGCTGGAGAGGTAGTGTGGTGCAGTGATTAGGACACCGGATTGAGAGTTAGTAGACCTCAGTTTTATTCACGGCTCAATTACTGACCTGCTGTGTGACTTTTGGCATGTCACTTTACCACTCTGTGTCTCTTTTTCCCTGTTCACCTATTTTCTCTCTTGTCTGTTTAGCATATAAAGCTCTTCAGGGTACAGACTCTTACTGTGTGTCTAGACCGTGTGTAGCAGAATCTGGCCCCAATCTCTGCTAGGGCATCTAGACAATGCTGTAATACTACTAATAAAGAATAATAGTCACGTTTTTTCTGTATCCCCAAAACCACAATGATTTGGCATGATTGCTAGTCACTGTTTGAGACATGCCATGCTGTGAATAGCAGGCTTGTTGCAGTTCGGGGCTGAGGTGCAATGGAAGAGGGGTATTTTCGTAAAGAAACAAAAAAAAAATCACTTTTATGAGCACTACCATTTACTGAACTTTCTCTTTCACACAAAAAAACACAGACATTCTCAAAGGATAAAGTAACATCCATAAAAATTAATCTGCTTGCTCTCCAGAGGTCTAATTGCATGAGTTTATAGTATGGACCCAATCCTGCATTTCCTGCGCACTCAAGATTCCCATTGGGGCTAGTGTATGTCTATATTATATGCTCTCTGAATGTCAAAATACAATATTTATGACCTTATAATATGCATATTAATGGCAAAGTGTTCAGTAAGGACATAAGTCAGCACAGACCACCTATCCACAGCATAATCTTAATTTTCTGTGTTTTTGGATTGGGGGGGGGGTGAGATGGGGAAGCGGCATTTCCAAGTGCATCTCTTTTCTCTGCCCGCAACACATCATCCCATTTGATTTAGTAAGAGTGAGAAATGTCATTAAGAAACTAGGGAAGTATGGCTGTACTTTATAAACTACTGCACTTCAGAGCTGAATTAAGCTCTTGATAGACCCCCTGGAACAACGTTTATACTTCAAAATGTGAGCTATTTGGTGATAAGTCCAGCTATGTTCTTTTGGCTTTCATATACAACAGAACCCCCGTACAGGGGACAAATGCCCTCTGGTACATTGTTAAGTCTTTTAGCTTGAGACAGGATTGTTTCCTATGAAAGGTTTACTGCTGAAAAATTGACTTTGAAAATGATCTCTCATCTGTTGCAAGTTTTATTTCTGCCTTTCGTCACTGTGCAGCTGCCAAAATAAGGTAATGTAAAACAAAGAACATATTTTCACATATTGGTACAAGCCAAAGTAAAACAAAGCTATGCCCCTGGCTCTCTCATTTCATTCCTCCTAAGAGCCTGAACTTTTGTGTATGGAGATCTTGATCAGTTCTCCCTTGTGCTATGTTCTTTTTTCTTTAAGGAACTAAGTACCAAGATTTTCCAAATATCTAGTGACTGTGGATACCAAACTCAAGACCCGCCCACCCCCCCCCAAAGTTTCTGATTTCTGGATAGTGGTCTCTGAAAATCAGAGCTCTTTAAAATGTCTCAAGTTGTACACCCTCCAAACCCACCAGTCACACTGAGACTCTTGATGGTTTGCAGAATTATAAAAAAGAAACTCTGCTTAAATATATCTCTTCAGAACATGGGTATTCACCCACGAAAGCTTATGCTCCAATACATCTGTTAGTCTTATAGGTGCCATAGGACTCTCTGTTGCTTTCTTCAGAACATTGTTATTGTTCAAGCCAAAAACTGAAGGGGTAGTTCAGTGGTTGGGGGCTCAGTGAAAAGCAAAGAAAAATGTAGAAGGAAATTGTTGAGATTTACCGAAAGCAAAATGAATGTTTATTGAATACCAGTTGTGATTGCCTTACTCAGAAAAGTAGTCCCATTGCACTGAACAGGACTGCTTGCATGACTAAGGCGATCACAGTTTCGCCCTAAATAAATTTATGACAAGAAAGATTTTTAAAAATACAGACAAAAATATAAATAGCACACATAGAAAACAGGAATTAAAAAAGAAAAGTTATACAGAAATGGATGAACCAGGTAATATTCAACTGATTTCCAGAAGCCTGAAAAAACAAAAGCCAAATCATATCTGTCAAAGTGGATCAGATCTGAGAGAGAGCAAATCAGAAGATCTCACTGCTTCAGAGACACTGAACCAGGGCCGGCTCTAACTTCTTTGCCGCCCCAAGCAAAAAAAAAAAAAAAAAACACCCCCCCCCCCCCCCCCACCCCACCCCGCCCCCAAACCCCCCCCCCCCCCCGAGCGCCGCCCCGCTGAACCAAAACCAACAACAACAACAAATACCTCCAAGCACCGCCCTGCCACCCCAAGATTGGCCGCCCCTTACAGGGTGCCGCCCCAAGCACATGCTTGGTTGGCTGGTGCCTGGAGCTGGCCCTGCAGTGAACAAAAGGATCACATTTTCAAAAACCCTGAAAACAAAGTCAGGACTACATATTTGGCCTTTGCAGACTCGGCAGAATGAAGTCGTCAAGATTGCTATGCCCTGCATGGTCTCAACAGTTGTACAGAATTAATTTGCTCCTGGTTGGAGGGGCACATCCCAGCTAAGGTGTGGGTGTGTGACAGTTACATAATTAAACAAAACAAGTAGCTGTAATTCTAACAAGTTAACTGATCTGTCAGACAGAGACAGAAATTCAGAAATGTGGCAAGCAGTTAGCCTTACTCTATAGCCTTTACTTCAGCATCTGGAAAATACCCTTCAGACTTCAGAAGCGACTATTCTCAGGAGTTCCTTTAAAATTTAATGAAAAACAAAAAGGAAAAATGCAACACACAAGAAGATGAATATGGTTCAAAGTGGCAGAAAAAAATAGGGGAAATGGTTGGATTTGTTTATTGATAATGACCAAAATAAATGTAAGCAAACTATTAGTATTAACTAGCATTAACATAGCATGGTACATTACCTTCCCTAAAGAGCCAACGTTCTTAACTACACACAAGAAGAAAAGGACAAAAGTTAACAAGAACTAATGTACAATAGCCCAGTGTAAATAGCACAGCCTTTCTTGAACAATACACATATGCCTGTGGAAAAAGCCTTTGACCAGTTCAGATGAGTTCAGAAGACAGATTTATGCCATTCTCTGCTAATGTAGTATCTAAGCTGCCCAATATCTATAAGTAGCATATTAGAATCTTCTCTTGAATTATTACATGTATAATTCTAGAAGAGATTAGGAGTTGTCAGAGAGACAGATGTGTCAAGAGGTCATGCAAAGCCACCAAAGACTCCTCAAGAATCACTTATTTTGTCCAGTAAATACCAAATTCTAAGGCAGGGGTCGGCAACGTTTGGCACGCGGCTCGCCAGGGTAAGCACCCTGGCGGGCCAGGCCAGTTTATTTACCTGCTGACGCAGCAGGTTCGGACGATCACGGCCCCCACTGGCCGCGGTTCGCCGTCCC
>NW_020690989.1:0-1515 GCF_002925995.2 Terrapene triunguis
ATGCTTATGCCAACATAGTCACCAGCAGCCTGGCGGGGGAATGGTCCCTGTGCACCCCTAGGCAGTGTTGAATGCAAGGCTGGATGTTGAACACTGCAAAGCTCAGGGATGGATGGTTCTGTTTGGCCAAGGATGAAGAGAGGGGCCATTTGTAAAATCTGACAATAGATAATTTTCCACTTGACCAAGACCTCAGCTGGAATTTTCAAAGTATCCTCATTTTCAAAGCTGTCCACTTACCACTGACTGTCAGATATCCAATGAATAACAGCCTTTTACTTATACCCTGCTGAGACCAGATTGTTCTGCATGATCTAGAGGTGAGATGGTCCCAGCTGAGATGGGAGCAGACCTATATTTTAAAACCTCAAACTCATGAGTGTTTGGTCCTGGGGTCTGTGTTCAGCTCACGTTAAAGAGAGAGGGCCAGTTGTAGAACCCATTTCTGGATATGGCTGCAGTTTACAAAGTCCTTCAGTGTCAGGAAGGGCTCAAAAATAGTGTTTTTGGATCTGTCTCCAGTCTTCTGGATGATATTATTAAAGCCTTTTAGGGGATATTAGACACTCCGGGCTAGATTCACAGAAGGAATTAGGCCCTGATTTTTTAAGGTATTTACGCATCTACTGGGACTTTCAAAACACCCCTTGATTTCAATCGGATTTAGGTACCTCAATATCTTCATTAATGATCTGGAGGATGGCGTGGATTGCCTCAGTAATTTTGCAGATGACAGTAAACTGGGAAGAGTGGTAGATACGCTGGAAGGTAGGGATAGGATACAGAAGGACCTAGAAAAATTAGAGGATTGGGCTAAAAGTAATCTGATGAGGTTCAACAAGGACAAGTGCAGAGTCCTGCACTTAGGATGGAAGAATCCCATGCACTGCTACAGACTAGGGACCGAGTGGCTAGGCAGCAGTCCTGAAGAAAAGGACCTAGGGGTTACAGTGGATGAGCAGCTGGATATGTGTCAACAGTGTGCCCTTGTTGCCAAGAAGTCTAACGGCATTTTGGGCTGTATAAGTAGGAGCATTGCCAGCAGATCGAGGGATGTGATTATTCCCCTCTATTCAGAGTTGGTGAGGCCTCATCTGGAGTACTGTATACAGTTTTGGGCCCCACACTACAAGAAGGACGTGGAAAAATTGGAAAGATTCCAGCGGAGGGCAACAAAAATGATTAGGGGACTGGAACACATGATTTATGAGAAAAGAACAGGAGTACTTGTGACACCTTAGAGACTAACAAATTTATTAGTCTCTAAGGTGCCACAAGTACTCCTGTTCTTTTTGTGGATACAGACTAACACGGCTGCTACTCTGAAACCTGTCATGATTTATGAGGAGAGGCTGAAGTAACTGGGATTATTTAGTCTACAGAAGAGAAGAATGAGAGGGGATTTGATAGCTGCTTTCAACTACCTGAAAGGGGGTTCCAAATAGGATGGATCTAGGTTGTTCTTAGGGGTAGCAGGTGACAGAACAAGAAGTAATGGTCTCAAGTTGCAGTGGG
>NW_020690990.1:0-4708 GCF_002925995.2 Terrapene triunguis
CTCAGTCATTAGTTTTACATTGCATGGTAGCCCTTATCAATGTATTAGTTATAACTATTGCTGCTTTTATCATTTCCCCATGTACACCTGCAGCCATACCAGTGATAAAAGATGTTTCTTTAGATTACAGCGAATTTCCCCAATGTACTGGGTGCTATAGATGGATGGCACAACCCAGCGCACAGTCTGCCCAGTAACCCAGACATATATCAATAGGAAAAATTTCCAGGGCAAGAAGGTTCTGGGTGTATGTGCAATGTGCATAACAGCATTAGAAATATTCATGCTAATTAATTAGGCTTCCCGTTATGACTCTGATGGGAGCTCTATCCAAGGAGCCTGTGCTGTGTGGTCTGCAGGGATAGGGTGGCTAATAGGTGAGAAAAGGGTTGTGCAGCCAGCACAAAAACCCCAGAGCAGGGGATATTCTCAAGCAAGGCTGGGGGTGCAGAGGAGGCAGTGGGACAAGAGTGTGGCAAGAGTTATGCTCAGAGTGTGGCCATGATTTACAATTCCCCAGGGGCATACACCATAAAATTATGGCACCAAGAAAATTAAGATACAGCAGCCCCATGAGAGCCCTAGCTTGTGCCTTGGCCACAGCAGCAGCAGAAATAGCACTAGGGTTGAATCTTGCCAAGGAGTTGAAATTCACCTCCGTGTAGCAGGCCACCAGAAGCCCCAAGAAACATTTAATTGCTATTTTGAGGGCTTGTGTGTGATTTAAGATGTGCAGAGCTAGTCTTGTGCTGGCCTTCTGCCAAGAAGTGGATTTCATCCTTACAGCGCTGCTTGTGTAAATTAAGATAACTAGTTGTGCATCAGAACGATGTGCAGCAGATGCATCCTTTATCTTAGGAAACGCAAGATGGTATTTTTTTCGATAGCACAGTGATCATGTTTAGTTATAATCTGTCTAAATTCTCCTGAGCACTCTGCGTCTAGTTGTAGACAGTAGGATGTGTATGCCAGGCTGAGTGTAACAAAACCTTGCGAATGAGGTGGTAATGGTGAATAAGCAAGCTACATGGATTGTTTTGATACATAGCATTTTTCTTTCTGACAAACGTGATCCTATGTGCCTGCCCATACCAGACTGATGCCGGATTCTTCAATCTGAATTCTAGTTTATTTTAATTTTCAGCTAGTGATTTCCCTTACCTTAGAACCCAAAGCCCAGTGTTAAGTCACTTGGAGTCAGTGGACGCTTTAAGAATTGTTTGTGATACAAACAGGAGTAGTATGCAAATTGCCAATGGGATAGCATGGCAATTTGTGCATTAAGTATTATTTATTATAGAGAGGAAGGGCTGTCCAGTGATTAGGATGCTACCCTGGGATTTTGCAGACCTGTTCCCAGTTCAATTCCCTATTCTGCCACAGACTTTTTGAGTGACCTTAGGCAAGTCCCTTACGTCTCTCTGTGTCTCTGATCCCCGTCTGTAAAATGAGGATAATAGCATTTCCTTACCTCACGGAGGCTTTGCGAGGATAAATACATTGAAGATTGTGAGGCACTCAGATACTCTGGTAATAGCAGCTGTACAAGTTCCTAAGATATTGTAGTTATTTGTGTTGTGGTAGCACCTAGGGGCCATGGACATGAATCAGGGCACCACTCTGCTAGGTGCTCTCCAAACACAGAACAAAAAGATCACCTGGTCCAATGGGACAGCTAACAGCTAACAGACTACACATCGTAATCAATGACATGTGGCTGGTAATTGTGAATGTACATAATAGTGATATGATCCATATCTCTACGCATTTATCTGCAAGCCCTGAGAGAGCAGGGCAGTGAAACGAGTGTAACCTCCATGAATATTTTTTGTTCAGCAATAAATAATAATAAGGTATCCACATATTGCAGTCGGTGTATTTTTATAAAGCAAATCCAATTATTTATTGCTTTCATTTGTGCTCTATTCAGTTGGTGTTTCACTGTAAATTTTCATCTACCAGGGCCTTGAGCTTAGGACAATTTGTCCAAATATTATTTTGAAGTATTGTTTGACCAGGTTTGTTTTTAACTGCAGATATTAGCTGGGAGCAATGCTGAGCGTGTTTGTGCGATATGAACTAAATGATAACAATGGGTGTGGTATCCAATGCATTAACAGTGTCAGATGGATAAAATAAATGTAGTGCACTGAAGGGGTACTGTGCTATTTATGATCATATGGTTTCAACATGACAGAAAATGATCAGCACCTTAATGTTCTGTCATTGCAGGAGATGTGGAAGAGAAAGTCCATCTGTATTTACTTACACTGTTCTGGTGCCAGTCAACTCTGGCAGAAGCAGCTTATAATATTTCCCATTGCAAAACATGATGAGTAATAGGAATGAGAAAGTCTGTTTGGGATAATGAAGATGTACTTTCACAGCATTCACCACTCTGTGACAGAGTGATAGAACCCAGGAAGGCTTACTGGCTGGCTATGTAGTTGAAGAGCCACTTTGCACAACTTTGAGGGGCCGAGAACTCTTCCCTTGAATGAGGATGATACTGCTGCTGCAGATAGCTTTGACAAGGAGGACAATGACTTTTCTGAACATGAGGGTGGACAGTTCCTTGTTCCTTGTGGTTGCTGCCTCTGGCTTCACAGGGGTCTATGAAGAATGGATACTGCTTCCTACAACCCAACACTCTTTCAAAGAGCTCATTCTGGGACTTGAACTGGAGCTGTGTGAAGGTCATTTCCACACTCAGCTCCTTCTTACACCTGGGGGAGGAAGGTCTGGATAGCGGCTGAGAATTGCCTGATGCCAGCAATATTTCTGAAGAGAATAATCTCCATACCAGACTTGGAGATGACCAGCTCCTTGCACAATGTGTCCCAGAACTCAAAACCGTGAAGGTATCTTTGTGCTCTTCATTATTATGGCTATAATCCCTCTCTCCAGCTTCCCAAAAGATCCCAGTCTCTCTGTAGCAATCGATCAGGCATGTCTGGATCCTGACCTTGACAAACTCTTCATTGTTGTCAATGTATTTCACACAGTCATTGAAGTCCATCTAGTCCAGCAGCTTCTTCTGCATGGTGAATTTGAAGAAGCTCTGGCTGCTGGATTTGATGGACTCTCTGCAGCAGAAAAAAATCATTCCTGTTTTTCTATCCTGTCATCATACAGTCCCGCAGGGTAGGTTGCAGACATTGGTTGCAGAAATCAAAGGCCCTCTTCTGGCAGGCATCCTTCTTGTAGTAAAGATCTCTGAAGGTGGAGCAATACTGAGATATCAGCTCCTTCAGGTGATGCTGATGACTTTTGTTCTTGCAAAAGTCTTCATGCATCTTCTGGAAGGCGCTGGCAGCCTCCTCCGGATTATGAAGCTTCAGGTTGACTTGGAAGGAAGCACTGGTGTGATGTTTCCCATGGTTCTCCTGCTGAAGCCTCTCACTGATTATCTGCAGCAATCCCCACACAAGTGGACCTTCTGCCCAAGATGCCTATTCCTCTAGAGACGTAGCAAACTCACTTTATACCAACATTCCTGCATTACGAACTCTATGACCATATTGTACCACATCAGGTCCAGATACTCCTCCTTCATGTGGAAGGGTTTTCTTTGGTAGCTCAGCTAGCTCCTAGTATGGAGCATTTACTTGACCAGACTCCTCCTGTTCTCCAGGTCCCCTATATGGCTGGTGGTGGACATCTTTGTGGATTTGGAGCTGGGGTAAGCTCTCCATTGGCAACTCTATTAAGGTTTCCTTCCATATTTTTGCAAACTCCCATTCCACCTCCTTGGGTTTCAGCACCATCTTCATCTCTATCCTGTCCCTCATGAGCCTGCTCACCTTCCCTTCAATGGCTTTCATGTACCCAGCCTGCAGATGGTCTAACTTGTGCTGGCCTTTCTGGATATCAATGGCCTCTTCAGACTTGCAGATAGCTCTCCAGCCCACCTGGAGCAGTAGCGTAGCTGAGGGGGGGAGAGCGGGGGAGCGGCCGCTCCCCACTGAGCACATTTCCCCAAAGTGGCGCCTTTTTAATTTTTACACTCACCCCAGCAGTCCGTGTCTTCGGCGGCAATTTGGTGGCAGGTCCTTCAGCCGCTCCGGGTCTTCGGCAGCAAATCTTTCAGTCTTCGGCGGCAAGACTTGGGTTTTTCTTTTTTTTTTCCTTCGCGGCTTCAGTGCCTTTTTTTACGTGTTTGCTCTCCCTGCTGGTAGCTACACCACTGGCCTGGAGAGATGTTATGCTTCAAATAATATCTTCTCTGTATTTCTCTACCAGGTGTAGGCTCTCAGCTCTACTCTCAAAGTAGCTCTGTAGACTCTGCAGCATCTTCTGCTCTCTGTCGTCCAGCAGCTGGTAGACTTCCAACCTTAGCTTCTCAAAGGTACTGGGACCGAGGTCATCTGAGGACCGGTTCTGAAGTGTGGTTTCTGCTTTGGATGCCCAGAGATGCAGAGGATGGCTGCTATTGAGTTGTGCCTTCCATTGAATACCTTATAAGAATCCTTGTAAAGACTGCTGAGATAATTTCCCCCCCCAAATTGTGTATCCCATGAGACACATTGTCATTAATCAAGTTCATTGTAACAGGCTGATAACATTACCTGATGTTTCATGAGAGAGAGGTCTTTTCCAACTCAGTAGAGCTGTGAACTTTGTCCTGTTGAGGCATTAGCTGGTTTCTCTTACTCTGCAGTGTTAGATGTCAGCTATCCACAATGATGAAAAGCCCACTCCACACCAG
>NW_020690991.1:0-2747 GCF_002925995.2 Terrapene triunguis
ATTCAAAAGAGGAAAAAGAGCACAGCAAATGTATTCAAATACGAGGATACCAGTAGTTTCACTAAAAACACATTTCTGGGGAAATCAGTTTAAAATGTTGTTTAGAAGTTCAGTAGGATGAACTGAAATGGATATCAAAGGGAATTAAGTTCCATGCCAAAGGACCCATCAAAGCAAAATCATAATTATCTGTTGTATACCCTTTCTCTGTCTCCTTTTGTGTCTACTGCCATGTTATTTAAGATCTAAGACATGATGGTGGTGGGATTCCTAAAGGTCTTGTTTCAATGGGGTAAAAATACCCATCAGGGTGGGCTGAAGGAGGAGCTCTGAAAAATTACCAGAGCTTCAAAACTCAGTAGGGCTAGTTTAATGACAGCCTCTTACAAAATAGGCAGCCAGTGTAAAAAATAAAATGCAAGATGTAATATGATCCCAACCTCTCACACCAATAAGCAGAACTACAGACGCATCAAGAACAAGTTGAGAGCTATGAAGAAGTCCTGCTGTGAGCTCTTGTACTGATAAGGATAGAGATTGTTGCTGTCATGATAGGATAATTAAGGGTGCACCTGTAAAAATTGCAAAACTGTGTGTAAGGGGGAGGGAAACCCACTTTTGTACCATATTTAATGCAAGGATGTCCATGGTCAAAAGTGATGCCAAAATTCTTAACCTCATCTCTGAATGAGCCCCTACAATACATGGTGTGATAGAAAAAGAAAAACCATACGGAGTTCCAGTCCACCAGCAAGAATTCCATCTTTTCAGGGTTGAAGATAATGTATCTCTGACACACATCAGGGAAGGCCCCTAGCCCTAAGGGGGAGCTTTCAGGATCTACTGTGAGGAATTTGTCCAATACTCTAACTCCAGCACCCTGTGCTCGGTACAAAGATGTCCTTGCTACACAGGATGGTTCTGCTGCTCATGACCCAGTCACTTCATTCTTGTCTACACTGGAGAAATGTACCATGGTAGGAAGCTGGTGGTCCCCCTAGTATGTTCGTTATCTTGTGTCTACTCACAAAAGCACTTCAAATGCATGACAAATACAAGTTGAAGTAGACTTGCTTTCTGCAGTGTTTAATGCTGTGTTATTCTCTTGACCCATTTTAGTTTGAAGCAAGTTTGAGTGAGCTGGAATGGTTCAACCAGTCCTCAGTGGTGACATTTCAAAAATCTCCAAAAATCCACATTTTTCAGGAGTTGTGTTGGGAACATGGCAAGGTATCAAGAAATCTTTGTATTTGAAAGGGATTACCACAATGCTATTATGTATGGATGAATCAGTATGGTTAGAGTGGATGCACTTAAACCAATCCTAGACTACCTATTCAATAGCAAACAGTTCATTTCTCTAATGTGTAAACAGCCTGGTGCACGTTAGAGCAGCCTGAAGTCATGAGATGTTGTGCATGAATAACTGAGCTGTTACTCTGAGCCATTTTGTTCTCAGAGTTACCTCAGCTTGTTATGGAAGAAGCATATACATTGTTGTGGTGGGGACATCCCAGGTTCATTAAGTGTGTCCCAAGTCCCAAGCCTACTTGCTTCACACAAGGCCCAACTCGAGTTTCCCTTCCTCAGCCTTTGAGGAGGCAGGAATTAATCCCAGAAACAAATGCTGCATTCAGATAAAAACCAACACTTATATCTGGGAAGAGACAAAACCTGGATTACAACAAAGAGGCCATTCAGGAGCCCTCATGGGGGGGGGAGGGAGTGGGGGCATACATACTTCCATCCCAGCAATGGTCCAACATACTGAATCCCCAATGTAGAGAGGGATGCTCTGTAACCCAATTAAGAGTGAAGCTGGGCAGGAAACCTTTTCCTGTCTTGTAAGAACTCTCAATACTTCCCACCCCAATCAGGATGAAAAGTCAAAATCTCTAATATTTTGCAAACCAAAAAAGTAAAAAAAAAAAAAGATCAGGTCAATGTAAACAATGCAAATCTTCCATTTAGACATGTTAAGAAGTTAATTTTTTTATTTTTATTACAATTAACTTACAGTTCAAAATAAAAAGTCATTTGACCCCAAAAGAGAAAGTGTTACTGAAAGAGACCTTGATGGGTCATCTAGTCCAGTCCCCTACACCAAGTCAGGACTAAGTATTATCTAGACCATCCCTGGCAGATGTTTGTCTGACCTGTTCTTAAAAATTTCAAAAGACAAAGATTCCACAACCTCCCTAGGTAACACGTTCCAGTGCTTAACTACTCGGAGAGCTGGTCTACACTGGGCGGGGGGGGGGGGGGCAGGAAATCAATCTAAGTTATGCAACTTCAGCTACGCGAATAGCGTAGCTGAAGTTGAAGTATCTGAGATCGAATTACCTGGGGGTCCACATGGTGTGGGATCAACGGCTGTGGCTCCCCCGTCGACTGTGCTACCGTCGCTCGCTCCGGTGGAGTTCCGGAGTCGACGGGGAGCGCGTTCGGGGATCGATATATCACGTCTTAATGAGACACGATATATCAATCCCTGATAGATCGATTACTACCCGCCGATCCGGTGGGTAGTGAAGACGTACCCTTACAATTAAGAAGATTTTCCTAATGTCTAACCTAAATCTTCCTTGTTGCAATTTAAGCCCATTGTTTCCTTTGCGATCCTCAGTGGTCAAAGAGAACAATTTATCACTCTTCTCTTTATAAAATCTTTTATGTACTTGAAGACGTATGATGTCTTCTCTTTTGCAGACTAAACAAAACCAATTTTTTTTTCAATATTTCCTCAT
>NW_020690992.1:0-3039 GCF_002925995.2 Terrapene triunguis
GGTAACTGTCGTCATCCGTCAGTCACTACCGCCCTCCCTCCCTCCCTGAAAGCGCCGGCGGGAAATCAGTTCGCGCACTTTTTGATCAGTGACAGCGCGGACGCCACAGCACTGCGATCATGGATCCCGCTGCGACCATCGCTGCAGTTGTGGCCGTTCTCAACGCCTCGCACCTTATCATACACCTTTCCCAGAGGCAGATGCAGAGAAATCAGGCGAGGAGGCTACGGCACCGCCGTGAGGGCCTGAAGTCGGAGAGTAGCACAGAGCTGTCAGAAACCACGAGCCCCAGCGCCCAGGACATCATGGTGGCAATGGGGCATGTGGATTTTGTTGAACGGCGATTCTGGGCCTGGGAAACAAGCACGGACTGGTGGGACCGCATAGTGCTTCAGGTCTGGGATGAATCCCAGTGGCTGCGAAACTTTCGCATGCGGAAGGGGACTTTCCTCGAACTTTGTGAGTTGCTGTCCGCTGCCCTGAAGCGCAAGGACACCCGCATGCGAGCAGCCCTGACTGTCCAGAAGCGAGTGGCCATAGCCCTCTGGAAGCTTGCAACGCCGGACAGCTACCGGTCAGTCGCGAACCACTTTGGCGTGGGCAAATCTACCGTGGGGGTTGTTGTCATGCAAGTAGCCAAGGCAATCGTCAAGGTACTGCTGTCAAAGGTAGTGACCCTGGGAAACGCGCAGGCCATCATAGATGGCTTCGCTGCGATGGGATTCCCAAACTGCGGTGGGGCTATAGATGGGACTCACATCCCTATCCTGGGACCGGGCCACCAGGCCAGCCAGTACATCAACAGAAAGGGCTACTTTTCAATGGTGCTGCAAGCACTGGTGGACCATCGGGGACGTTTTACAAACATCAACGTCGGATGGCCGGGCAAGGTTCATGACGCTCGCGTGTTCAGGAACTCTGGTCTGTTTAGACGGCTGCAGGAAGGCATTTACTTCCCGGACCACAAGATAACTGTTGGGGATGTGGAGATGCCTACAGTGATCCTCGGGGACCCAGCCTACCCGCTAATGCCCTGGCTCATGAAGCCCTATACTGGCGCCCTGGACACTGCACAAGAACTCTTCAACTACCGGCTGAGCAAGTGCAGAATGGTCGTGGAGTGTGCTTTTGGCCGTCTCAAGGGGAGATGGAGAAGCTTACTGACTCGCTGTGATCTCAGCGAAACCAATATCCCCATCGTTATTGCAGCTTGCTGTGTGCTCCACAATCTCTGTGAGAGCAAGGGGGAGACCTTTATGGCGGGGTGGGAGGTTGAGGCAAATAGCCTGGCTGCTGATTACGCCCAGCCAGACAGCCGGGCGATTAGAAGAGCCCAGCGGGACGCGCTGTGCATCCGGGAAGCTTTGAAAGCCAGTTTCAAGGCTGAGCAGGGTACCCAGTGACTTTTAAGTTTGTGGACACAGAAGCTGAACTTGCCCCCGTTTCTTTACCCAGTTGCCGTCGACTATCCTCTCCAGTTACATACCCCCTTCACCCCCTTCCCAAAAAATAAAATCTGTTCTGTTTTGTTAATGGACACCGTTGTCTTTATTACTGTTTTCGCGGGAATGTTTTAAACCTGGGACGCAGACTGTGGCGGGGGACGGGTTTAGTGTTGTGATGCAAATGATGCTTCTAAACTCCAGGAATGACAGGCTCCACGGTGGTGGACTCGTTGTTTCAACGGAGCCTGCCAGCCCTCCTGGCCGGGACTGCGTGTATGTGTCGGCTATGTGACTGTCTTGCAGGGGGAGGAGGGTTACAGATCCCCTGCTGCGCGGCTCTGTGATCCAGGGTAAGGACCGCTGCATAAGATCTGTAACTGCCCTCCCCCGCCACCAAGTCACAGAGCAACACCACCCCCCCCACCACACAGAACATGAAAACCACCTCCCAGACTGACCAGGATAACTAGTCACTGCACTGTATATGTGCCCTGCTGCTGAACCTGCCCCCTGCTAAAGGTGACTGTCCTGTCCAATTACCAAGCCCCTTCCCCCCCCTTCAGACAGACTCTCCTCCAAAAGAAGAGGATGGAAACAGTAATGAACAGAAACGTATTTTTTATTAACAACCGCACATGGAACGGGGGGGTGAAACTTGGACGGGGTCTTGTGTGAGGTGGGTAGGAAAGGACTTTTCAAATTTTGGGGAATGAGAGCCTTCTAGTGGTAGAGCAGTCCGCAGGGGTGGAGTGAAATTTTTCACGGCCCCTTCCGCCCCTCCGTGTTTGGACTTTGGGTGAGGGGGGTATGGGACTTGGTGGCGGGGCAGGGCGGTTAGAGAGAGACTGCAGCGGGGCTCTCTCCTCCTGCCTCCGGTCCTGCAGAACATCCACAAGGCGGCGGAGCATGTCCGTTTGCTCCCTCATTAGTCCAAGCAGCGTTTGAGTAGCCTGCCAGTCCTCCTGTCGCCACCTCTCCTCCCGTTCAATGTTTGCCCGGTGCATTTGGGACAAGTTCTCCCTCCACTGTGTCTGCTGGGCTGCCTGTGCTCGGGAGCACCCCATTAGTTCAGCAAACATGTCTTCCCGTGTCCTCTTCTTCCTCCTCCTAATGTGCGCTAGCCTCTGGGCAGATGTGGCTGTGGGAATTGGAAAAAGGGAGTGAATTCCTGAGACAGATCAATGTATCTGTGAACAGAGAACATAGTCTTTCAACAAGACCATGCAGAGCACCTATCACACGCGCACTGAGGACAAGGTCTAATTTTCGGCCCTTGCCTACAGTGCCTGCGGTCTTGCTGTGGCGAGCTGAGGAGCAGGGCAGGACACCGGACTTTGTCTAGATGGCAAACATGGTAAGCCGTAGACTTGTGGCTGCTTAAAACTGTAAGAGTGGCACTGGCCTCCTTTCACATAGAAAGCAATGCGAGTCTCTGCTGGCAGCAATCCTGCAAGCATGAACTCTGGCCCTGTCCCAGCCCCTCGCGGCTGTAAACCGCGTGGCTGTAAACCGGCGGTTGCAGTTCTGTAAAGGGACGGGCAAGCAGTCCCAATACTAACTTTCCCCTACCTAATTCACAGCAGGGAGTCATGCC
>NW_020690993.1:0-2274 GCF_002925995.2 Terrapene triunguis
CCCCCCCCTTTTCTTCAGAAGTCTCTTATTACCATGTTAAAAATCCACGGCCCTGCTTCCAGATGTGAGAGTGCGACTTGGAGCTGAAGTGACAGGAAGCAGAGTGGAGGATTTGGGTAGTGCAGTATCAGGGCTGAGGATGCAGTGGATGCCAGGGCTGCTTTCAGAGAGTGTTTTCCCAAGGAAGGCAGCTAAGCTACACTTATACTTGGGCTGAAGTTTGGGTGGGAATTTCCTGGAGTTTTGGAAGTAGTGGGCTAGTGTGAGACACACGTATGGGAAGTGAGGGTGATGGGGGTGGGGCTGGGGAGGAGGAGAACGGTGGGCAAGCAGGGCTTGCTGGGCAAAGGGGTATGGCAAGGTAGGGCAAAGCAGAGTCAGGAACAACAGGCTTCCTGGGGATACTGGAGCAGCAAAAGGTTTGCAGAGGCCAGAGGGGGAGCAGAGCTTGGCAAGGGAGCAGTCTTTTGAGAGGGGACACAGAGTTGCATGGAGCAGAGGAAGTCAGGCAAAGACAGCAAGTTGAGGACAAGCTCAACATGAAGGAGGAAGCACTAAAAACTTCTTCAGGCCTTCTCCAATTCCAAGCCTCCATGGCTTGTCAAAGGGGAGTGTCGATACTGCACAGCATTTGGAGATTCACAGAGTGGAGGCAGCATGAAGTGCTAGCACTTCCCACAGCTGTATTTAAAGTGTGTCCAGGTACTGGACATTACCAGACTACTTTGGATGCTGCAGAATAAGGGTATGTCTACACTATGACGCTTCCTGCATTGACAGGTGGGGTTTTTCCCGTTAACGTAGGTAACCCACCTCAGAGGCGGTAGCTATGTCAGCGGAAGAATCCTTCCATCTACCTAGCTGCATCTACACCAGGGTTAGGTCAACCTAACTACAGTGCTCAAGGCATGAAATTCTTCACAGCAAAGTTAGTTCATTTTCAAAGAGGGCTCCAGAGTTTGCAATAAACGCAGAGTCAAAGCACTGCAATGAACTGCACCATGTGTACGCAAGCATTTTCAAAGCAGATTAACTTGAAAAACTGCAGATTAACCCCCCTGGTGTAGACAAGCCCTAAGGAACAGAGCGACCCACTTCTCTCTTGCCCCCATTACAGGAGACAGCTCATTATAATTTCCAAATACACCGCCAGCTTGTAAACATCTCATTGAAAGATGACGAAAGCAACTTTTGCTACAAACCAATTTTCAAAGCCATCGCCCACAGTTAATTGAGCAGTGGAATGACCAACATTGTAGGAGTCCTCACCACCACACCCTCCCTCAAGTGTTCCTGACTCTCTCACCTTACAGGCTCTCCATCTTTACGCAAGGGGTTAGAGATAGCATGCAGCAGAAAATACCCATTTAAAGCTTTCATTGGGTGCCTGCCAAATTAGCGTGTAGCAATGAAACCAAAATCTAGAACAGGACCAACCAAATGAGCTTCCATGTGACCAGGCAGCATTCGCTCCCGTATTTGGAAGCTTGGGCACACAGTTTAATGTGTTCATCTTGGTGTGCAAACTGTACTTGGGCACTGGCAGAAATTAATAGTGAGGTCACTGTGACGTTGCCCAGGTGTTATTTGGACCAGTGATCTGCTAAGTCACTCCAATCCTTGACTCTGGGAGCCAGCCTTACCCTGCTCTGCTACGAGACCCCCACTCCTGGGCTGTTCACGCACAGCTTCTAGCACGTAAGATGCTTGGATTGTGCAATCAAATGACACTAGCCAATATCTCCGGTCCCAGACACAACTCTAGGAACCTCCATCTTGCAGTGTCCAGTTATGCCCACTGGATACTTCAAGCTTATATGAGTTCATCAATTTAACAAAGAAATTGATATGTACCAGGCTTGTTATCCCAAGGGGAGTTTCTGACACGCTTCAAACCAAACACACTGCTTCAGGTAGAATAAAAAACTAACTTATTAACTGCAAAGATAGATTTTAAGTGATTAGAAGTCAAAGCACAACAAGTCAGATTTGCTCAAATGAAATAAAAGCAAAATGCATTCTAAGCTGATCTTAACACTTTCAGAGCCCTTACAAACTTAGATGTTTCTCACCACAGGCTGGCTGGTTGCCCTTCAGCCAGGCTCTCCCCTTTGATCAGCGCTTCAGTCGCTTGGTGGTGATGTCTGTAGATGGAGGTGGAAGAGAGAGGAAGAGCCTGGCAAACGTCTCACCCTTTTATCATGTTCTTTCCTCCCTCTTGGCTTTGCCCCCCCCCCCGGGTCAGGTGAGCATTACCTCATCGCAGTCCCAAAC
>NW_020690993.1:2374-3686 GCF_002925995.2 Terrapene triunguis
ACTGACCAAGGGAAGGGGGGGGGGGGGTGACTCACTCGAGAGTCCAACAGATCCTTTGTTGCTGCCTAGGCCAGTGTCCTTTGTTCCTGTGAGGCTGGGCTGGGTTTGTCCCATACATGCCCTGATGAGGTATGAACTGCCCCTCTGCTCCTGGAGAGCTTTTGCCTGGGTTTGTTTTAAGCCATGAGGACACAACATTACTATGACATCACTGTAACAACAATGCTCAGTGCATCATGAGCCTTCCGAAGACACCGACATGACAAACTTTGCATTGGATACCACACAATCATATTATAAGGATGAACATGGGGGTGCTGGGTATTCCCCTGAGGTACAGAGCATCACAGTCACATCCTAGTTTCTAGGTCCAAAGTGAAAATCTGCCCACATCATACACAACTGGCAACGTGTGAGGCACAAGGGTGGGAGAAGACGGCTCACTGGCCAAGATCTGGCTGGGAGTGGTAAAGGGTACAAAACAGTGGTTTGTTTCAACCATTATAATCAACCCATCCCTCTGTTTCATAAGCATTAACTTTAATTATAAGATGTAAAAGTACAAGAGGCAACAACAGCAAATAAATATATTGTAGTTGTCATTTGCTTTCCTCTAAGTCATGCATTCATGACACAATTTGAAACGAAATCCAGAAGTAATTCTAATCAAGTCAATAATGTTATTTTGTTGATTATTTTACTAACAATCCCTTAAACAGGCTTTTCATCCATAGGTTTCAAAAAGCTAAAGTGAGATGGGCAAATATGATTATCCTCAATTTACAGATGGGAAGACAGAGGTGGTAAAGGAAGTAACTTGCCCAGACGCAGCCAAGTCAGCGAAAGGGCTGGGAACAGCACTGTGGTCGGGAGTGTGACTGAAAGCAGGCCAGTGGCTAGGGGACAGAATTGAGTCAGGCCAGAGAGAGGCTCTGCCGGGAGCACATAATCTTTTGGATCAGTTGGACACTTTTGAATAAAGGAGGAAATTTCTAACCTTCAATCAAGTCCTTGACCAAATAGGGTAATAAGTAAAATAATGCCTTTACATCTGGCAAAAGTAGCCTCAGGCTGAGGGGCACAGTTTGGGTCAGGAAGACCCTAACACAGCACATTTGTGGTTCATTTTTTGCAGCTTGACACTGAGAGCAGCTACATTTTGGATAGTGCCAAAGCTAGGTATAATGCACAGCTTTCATCAGGCTTACAGCCCTTCACAATCACCAGTTAAGCCTCCTAGCACCCCTGTATGTTGGGTATTATTCTTATTTTAAAATGGAGAAAATGAGACATGGATACAATACCATGGACA
>NW_020690994.1:0-5692 GCF_002925995.2 Terrapene triunguis
CACGTTAGGTAGGTCCTGCTTCCCAGTACTCTGAATTCTGATGGTCCCGCCCTACCCATCGCCACGGGAACCAAGCATGGTGCACCTCAGAGCCGAACAGGGGAGGCGTGAGGAGGCCATTGGGCAGCAGAGGGTGGGGGATGAGGTGGATTCACCTTTCAGTTACTGCTCCGGCGTGAGCTGCCTAGCTCCAGCCAGAGGGGGTGGACAGGGGAAGTCAGGGAGCCCACGGCTGGGGTGGAGGGACCTGACGGGCCAGGCTCTCACCTATGCAGACAATGTCCATAAAGCCGTACATGCCGTAGCAGATCTGGAAGAGCAGGTCCTGCCGCTGCCACTTGGCCGAGGGGCTGAGGGACGACCAGATGAGCCAGGAGATGCTGGCGATGAGGAAGAGGGAGCCCAGGATGATGGCTGCGATCTGCACCTTCTCGATGACGGTCAGGGAAATCGCCTGCCACTGCAAGGGAAGAAGGCGCAGCGACGGGTTACCGGATCGGGCGCGGGGTGGGGAGTTGGGGGATCAGAGTGGGCTGGGGACTGTGGGGTACGGAGACCCGAGTGGCTGGGCACACGATGTGTGGCAAGGGAATCATAGAGGCCAAAGGATCTGGTGTCTGGGGGGAAGGGGCTAGGGCCGCAGCGGGTTGGGGGGAGGGAATCACAGGGGCTAGGAGACCCGGGGAAGGGAAGCTGCTGCCAGTGCACCAGGATAAAGTTAAGTCAGGTCTGGTCTCTGCCGAATGGATTCTGAGGAATGTTTGGCTGTCGAGTGGATTCTGAGGAACGTTGGTACTGCCTGTAGGAGCCCATCAGGACGGGGGCGAGGGGGGAGCTCAGGGCTGGGAGAAGGGGGCTGCGGGTTGGGATTGAGGGGCACCGACAGAGCTGTGGGAGGGGAGCCAAGGGCTGGGATAGCCGGAGGTTGTCCATTGTCTAGGAGTGCAATGGCCCTGGATCAGTGTCAGGGCGTGTGCGTAGCTTGTGTGCACACGCGTGCGGGTCTGTGGGTCCGCGTCAGTGCGTGGGCGTGCCGGAGCGTGCGTGTGCCCATACGCCACCCGCTCACCTGCAGGGGGTTCTTTGTGCTGATGGCTAACACCTGGTATTTGAAGTAACACAGCTCACAGCTCCAAGAGCCCCTCTCGCTGATCCAGCGAATCAGGCAGGGCTGGTGCGTGCAGCGGACGGACCCGTCACACCGGCATGGGCTGAGCAGCTCCCCCTGCAAAGCAAACAGGCCCTGGGGTTAGGCGCTGGCGGTGGGCGGGGGGGACGCTGGGTAACACCAACCCTCCCCGCTCTGCGGCCACAGCGAACGCCTGGCGAGAGCCACGCTCCATTAGGCCGCTAACATTTAAACAGCAGTTTATTAGCCTCGTCTGCTTGATGCACTGACGGGGGGAGCAATTAGCATAAATATTTCATGCCTCCTGACAGGAAGCACTAACGACGCTTCACGGAGACACTGGGCCAGCAGAGCGCCGGCGAGTCCCCTCAGCAGGGGTCACAGGGGTCATCTCCCCCCCCAAAAAAAACAACACATAGCCATCGGTCAGTTTTTCAACCACAGGAAATTGGTGCTTAAATACCATGATGATAGATAGATAGATAGATAGATAGATAGATAGATAGAGGGGGTGTATGGGGATAGATAGATAGATAGATGGGGTGGATGAGGCTAGATAGATAGATAGATAGATAGATAGAAGGGGTGTATGGGGATAGATAGATAGATAGATGGGGTGGATGAGGCTAGATAGATAGATAGATAGATAGATAGATAGATAGATAGAGGGGATGTAGGGGGATAGATAGATAGATAGATAGAGGGGTTGTATGGGGATAGATAGATAGATAGACAGATAGATAGATAGAGCGGGTGTAGGGGGATAGATAGATAGATAGATAGATAGAGGGGGTGTATGGGGATAGATAGATAGATAGATAGATAGATAGAGGGGTTGTATGGAGATGGACAGATAGAAGGGGGCTGGATGGATGATGGTGTTGCCCCATCTCCGTGTATCCCTGAGTGGGTGCCCAGCGGGGGGATGGGTGAAGCCCCCACGATGACACTCCGAGTCCCATCAAGTTTTGCATAAAATCTTTGGTTTTTTCTAACTATCCCTTTTGGGTGCAAAATCCCGGCTGGACCCTCCTGTGGCATGATAGGGGGGAGGCCACGTGATGGTGCCCCCCCAGGAGCCCCACCCCAGCAGCAGGTCCATACACCGGACTGCAGATTGCTCCCCGCAGCGGGAGCTGCAGATGCTGGTCTGACGGTGGGACTGTCCCCAGCTGCGTGGGGCCGAGAGGAGCCCGGGCTGGCTGTGCCGGGGGCTGGGGACAATCCCCTCTTCCAAGGAGAGGCGACGACATTCTGCAGAGCGGAGAAGGGGGCTGAGATGCGAGGAAACCCCAGGGGCTTTGCTATGTGCTGGCGGCTGCCTTCAGAGATGGGGTCATTGTCCTAGGAAGCCTGGGCTATGCTCCGTGCTGGGCCGGGGGGATCCCTTCCCGTCACGGGAGGGGGAGGCTGGGGCGGCTGTTTGGCTGTTCGGAGATGCAACAGCGTTACAGAGCATCTCTGTTCAGGGCAGCTGGGTGATCGGAGCTGGGCTCCCCACGCACAGCTCGGCTGATGGTCCTCGGTCCCGACCCACAGCCCCCCCGCCCCCCCCGCCCGCCCCCCCGCCCCCTCTCCCTCCCGACCACACCCCCCTGCCATCGCCCCTCAATCCTGCCCCGCAGCCCCCTGCCATCCCAGCCCTGCCCCCCAGCTCTGCCATTGCCCCTTAATCCCGACCCGCAGCCCCCCTGTCCCCCCGCAGCTCTGCCAATGCTCCTCAGTCCCGACCCGCAGCCCCTGGTATCCCAGCCCCGCCTCTGGCCCTGTTCTGGAATCCCGTCCCCTCGGCAGTGCTGATCCAGCGCCCCGACTCCGTCACCTCCCCTTCGCCGGGGGACTTTGGCATGGTAATGACCATCACTTGGCTTTTCCTTCCCGTGCTCCCCGCTCAGCAGCTGGTCACAGACAGACCCCGATCGCAGCTCCCCGGCGTCCCTGCTGCCCTCGCCCCCCTCCCTCTCCCTTAATTAGCGTCTGTGCTATTCTGCCTGATCAGCAGACAGTGCGGGGCTCTCCAGGAGGCTCCCCTCCCCCAGCCTCTCTACCCACGGCTTTGGCCTCCCTCCCCTGCACCAGAGAACCCAGCCCAGGGCACACTGGGGGGCACGGGTGTGATGGGTAATGGGTGGCGCCCGTTGCGAAGGGCCCCGCAGCACAACTGACCGGAGTCCTGGAGCAGAGACAGAGCAGGCCGGGCGCCCCGAAGTGCTGGCACCCTTCCCCGATGGGGGAGGATAATCTAGGGACATGCAGTCTCCTCCCCAGGGGAAACCCAGATCTGGCAGGACTGGAGCCAGACTCCAGCCCCCTGCACCCAGCTGGGCCCCCCCACCCAGCTGGGCCCCCCCACCGAAGTACCTGGGGCGCTGCATTCACCATGGCACGGCGCAGGCTGCGCCAACCCGGCAGAGCCCAGGCCGCAGAAGTGGGGGACAGACCCACAGACAGTAGCTGACCCAGAGGGGCCTTGGTCACTATCACAGCTAAAGAGGGATCACCGGCCCCCCAGAGCCCAGGAAGAAAAACCCAAACCCCAGGACTGGCAGCAGGGCTGGGGTAGTTACATGGGATGTCCTGGATGGCGGTGTGTGTGTGTGTGTGTGTGTGTGTGTTCCTGCCAGGACCCCCGCCGGGGTCCTCTCCCCGCCGGCCCTGTGCCACGAGGCAGAGGCCGCACATACGCCAAGCTCGTCTGGTTACCGCACGGCGGATCGCGCTCTGCCAGTTTCACGGCTGGCTGACCCCACACTGGTGCACGCGTCCCGCCCGCCACCCTGGCTGGCTGCACAGACTGACCTAGCCAGGGCAGGGGGTTCTGAGCCGTCTCCCCACTGGGCTGGCCCACACCAGCCCCTGGCAGAGATCACCGGGGCCTGCTCTGGCTCCCCAAATGCCCCATCTGGCGTAAAAGTCTCCCGGGCCCTTTCTCCCCAGCAGGCCCAGGGGCATTTACTCCTGTCATCCAAGGAGCACCTCCTGCCATACCTGTGTGATCCCACCCAGACTCCAGCTGGGGGTTTACCCAGGCCGGGCAGGCTGGAGAGCGGTGCCCATGGCTGCACCGACCAACGTCTGCTTCAGAGGCTGGACTCTTGGCGCCGCCCAAAGGCCTTCACGAGGGTGGCTGGTGCCCGAGCTGGCCTGAGGGCTCTGCTCACGCGCACTGCACCACAGCCCCTGGCATAGGGGGCGGCTTGGGGGCCATGGCTAGAGCGCATTGCACTCTGGGTATTCTTGGCTCCATGGGGCCAGGGGAAGCAGAACACAAATTAGAGCGGTCTTTAGGCTGCTCTAACTTGCAGCAAGGGCAGGGCTGGGCCTGAATATGGAGATACAGAGAGGGAGGGCTCTGGTGCCACAGGTAGCTTTTGAAAGGCATTTTTTAGGCCTAATGGTCATTTATTTTTGCTCACAATGGTCCAGGCAAGCTGCCCTCTTTCAAGATGGCCACCCCCGCTCTTGGTTCCCAGCCCTCCACAGCCCAGGCTACCCTGAGGGCCCCTGCGACTTCTGCTCCATGCAGAGCGATAGGAGACAGCAGCCATTTTGCAACAGGGCAGTTCTCGGGGGAGCTCGCAGGAGGGAAATAGCGTTTGCCCCTCGCTGCTGCAGGACAAATGAAAACCAAACGGCCAAGAGTTGCCAGCAGCCCCCAGAGAACAGAGCCTCAGATGGAGCCGGTGCCCCGGGAGCTTTAGCCCCATGGGGAGTTCGGACGGCCTGCGCCGGTCCATTGTTAAGGCCACATGGGACAAACAAAATGGTGCCACGCCCACTGCTCCATTTCTCACGGGCACTGTTCTTTAATGAACGCCCCCTCTGATCACCCATCCCGCTGCAGGTCTGGTCTGGGCTCGGGGGGATCCGGGGCCGGAGTCATCGGGTTCAGCACAGGGGCCAAGCCCGTTTTTAGCATGGAGCTCGGCTCGGTGCTCCGGACGGAACCGCCCCGGCACTGCCAGCACCTGAGGGCTAACCGTACGCCAGGGGAATCCCCCGGAGAACAATGGCGCATCCCCCCTCCACTCCATGGGAACAATGGAGAAACCCCCCCACACACACACACATACCTGAGAATGTGTCTGAGCAACCCCCCCAACCCCGGCCAGGATGGGGGCAAAGGCACCTCTAACTCGGGGCCGCTGGGCAGGGCCCCCTGGTACATGATGTCTGGAGACGGCGCACGGGGCAAACAGCCCAGCCCCCAGGGCAGGCAGGTGGGGCTGTGAGCTCTGGGAGTCCCAGATGCAGGATTGGGACAGCGACCCATCCCGGTCCCGCAGGGGCAGCCCCCGGCCACACAGCAAATCCCCCTCCTTTAATGCATAAATAACACACAGAGCCTAGCGTGATGGGTCCTAGGCCACGACTGGGGTTCCTAGGTGCTACCGTAATACACCTAATAAATAACGTACAGCACCTAATGCAGTGAGGTTCTGGGCCATGACTGAGAACCCCACTGCTCTGCCCCTCCGCTGAGCACCCCACAGCCCTCCTCCCCGCTGAGCACCCCTCTGCCCACCCCCTCCCGCACTGGTCCGCTCAGCTCTTACCACATGG
>NW_020690995.1:0-1184 GCF_002925995.2 Terrapene triunguis
ACTATAAAGGGGGAGATGCAGGGACACATGCACTGTTTCCTTAAATCTGTAGCAAGAAGCCGGGTAGAAGGGGGCTAATGGGGCAGGAGCTCTGCAGGGAAGCTGGCGGGGGAGACCGAGGTGTTTAGAAGGAACAGCAGAGGAGGCACGTGTGTTGATACAAGGTAGGGGCTAGTTATGCTGGAAGGGAGTGAGAGGGGTCCCATATGGTACCTTGCTGCAGCGGTAGCTGGGTATTTGCCGGAATTCCCACACTGGAACTACTTCTATGGAACTAGTGACACTGGACATGTTGAGAATGGCGGCCTTGCTGCAGCTCAGCCCTGTCTGGGTACTCTGCTGGGCAGCTTTCTTCAGCAATGGCAGGAACTCCTGAGGGAGATACCGATGACTGTGTTACAACAGGGGTGACACCGCTGTACCAGGGAAGGAGCCCATCAGTGATGTTAAGGTCAGGGAGAGGGAGGCTCTGAAGATGGAGTTTGTGATTCAGGCAGCTTGGTGCATCCCATAGTTCTTGGGCATATGATGACTGGGAAACCCTTCTATGGGTCAGAGTGTGCTCTCCCTGAAGGGAGCCTGCTCTGCTCCTTCCGAGAGGTGAGTCCTGCTGCAGGCATTAACCCTGCACAATCCTTGTGCTCCTAGAACACATGGTCTGGGCCTGTGCCCAGCCTCCGGGTAGGAGCATTTTTTAATATGGAGATATACCTATCTCATAGAACTGGAAGGGACCTTGAAAGGTCATCGAGTTCAGTTCCCTGCCTTCACAGCAGGACCAAGTACCGTCCCTGACAGATTTTTGCCCCAGATCCCTAAAAGGCCCCCTCAAGGATTGAACTCACAAGCCTGGGTTTAGCAGGCCAATGCTCAAACCACATGGGGAAGGGGCTCCTTGGCAGGGCACAATTTGGCCCTCACCCTTATGGCTGCATGGCCCTCTGGTACAGCCTTTGAACCAGAAGAGAACATGTGATTATACTGACTGAAGCACCAGAGGATAACAACCTACTACTGCGACCAGTTAGTGGAGTTATTTCATTAGCCCAAGTGGTAGAAGACTGCGCTTTGGTGCTCAAGGTTCAAATCCTGCTGGAGGCCAGTGTTAGGGGATGTTAGAGAGTCTCTCTTGAGTCTGAAAATGCAGGTCACCTTGTTTTTGAAAAATGAGTCAAAAATTTGCC
>NW_020690996.1:0-1431 GCF_002925995.2 Terrapene triunguis
GATCTCCCTGTTAGTGAAGACAAGCCCTAGGTTGATGGAAGAATTCTTCTGTTGACTTAGCACTGTCTACACACAGACTTAGGTCAGCTTAACTGCATTGCTCGGGGTGTAGATTTTTTACACTCCTGAGCAACATTGCTGGGTCGACCTAACTTTTTAGTGTAGGCCAGGCCTAAGGTCCTTCCCATGGAATGTCTTGACCTTTTGTATCTGTGATTTCAGACACAAATCTTCCAGGATGTATGGAAGCTTTGTGTTAAATTTCACTTTCCTTTCATGTGACTAAGGCGATGGGTGTGTTGAGATATAACAATGGTAGGCCTGGCTGTTTGTACAGGTGGCAAGGCTGTGGACAGAAAAAAACCTTGTGTGTGTCATAGCAAACCTGAAAGAGAATAATAGACTGTTTCTCTCTCCTCTTTGTATCTGGAGGAAACTGCAACATCTGAAGTTGAGATGGGACCCTTTCTAAGCTCTTCCATTTGTCTCCTGCTACTTCTGTGTTTTCTCTGCATAAGAGGATTTGACAGCAGTGTGATTATTTCTCTTGTTTATGAAATAAGGAAAAACAGTCAAATTAGGCAAATAATTTGTAAAAGAGTCATCTGAAAGGATCAAGAGGTAAATTAAAACATAAAAACAAAACAACTGATTATAGCTTTAAAAGGAAAATTCCTAAACTCTTAAAATAACATTTATTTTAGAGGATTTTGATGGCTACTTTTGTACTTAAAGCTCAAGACTGAGATTTACCACAAAATTCTTCACATTATTCCTCTGTGGCAATTAATTAGACCAACACCATGTTTCCTTCCAGAACACAACAGACAACGTGGCTTAGCTCCTAACCTAAACAGTGCACACACAGCTCGAGTACTGTGCTGTCTACTGGTTCGGTATGCTTACTTGCCATGCTCTGACACGGGATGTGTGAATGGCTTGGCTCATGCTAGATACAAATGGGATTTGAGAGATAGAGACTGGCCTTGTCTTTACTGCACACACACACCCACACACCCCCCAAAAAAAGAAAAGGGGGGTGGGAGGGTGTTCTTTACCATGTGATAGCTAATGTGTGTGAACTGTAATCAGGTGTGATGGGGTGTTCAGGTGTGAAAGGGTTAATGAGACTCAGAAGGGACCAAGTAACCTGATAGACCCCCAGTGAGGGAAGCTGAGGCCTTGGCTACACTTGCGAGTTGCAGTGCTGTAAAGCCGCCCCCAGCGCTGTAACGCACTCCCCGTCCGCACTGGCAAGGCATTTGCAGCGCTGTATCTCCTTGGTTGCAGCGCTGCATGTACTCCACCTCTCCGAGAGGAATAGCGAGTGCAGCGCTGTGGCACCACTGTGGCCGCCCAATGCGCTGTGAATGGCCTCCAGAATTATTCGGCAGTATCCCACAATGCCTGTTCTAGCCACTCTGGTCATCA
>NW_020690997.1:0-2389 GCF_002925995.2 Terrapene triunguis
CTTACTCTCACAGATATTGTGGAGCGCACAGCAAGCAGCAATAACAACGGGGATATTCTTTTCGCTAAGGTCTGAGCCAGTCAGTAAGCTGCGCCAGCGCGCTTTTAAACGTCCAAATGCACATTCCACCACCACTCGGCACTTGCTCAGCCTGTAGTTGAACAGGTCCTGACTCCTGTCCAGGCTGCCTGTGTACGGCTTCATGAGCCATGGCATTAAGGGGTAGGCTGGGTCCCCAAGGATCACGATAGGCATTTCAACATCCCCAACGGTTATTTTCTGGTCCGGGAAGAAAGTCCCTTCCTCCAGCTTTCGAAACAGAGCAGAGTGCCTGAAGACGCGAGCATCATGTACCTTTCCCGGCCATCCCACGTTGATGTTGGTGAAACGTCCCTTGTGATCCACCAGGGCTTGCAGCATCATTGAAAAGTACCCCTTGCGGTTTATGTACTCGGTGGCTTGGTGCTGCGGTGCCAAGATAGGGATATGGGTTCCGTCTATGGCCCCACCACAGTTTGGGAATCCCATTGCAGCAAAGCCATCCACTATGGTCTGCACGTTTCCCAGAGTCACTACCCTTGATATCACCAGGTCTTTCATTGCCCTGGCAACTTGGATCACAGCAGCCCCCACAGTAGATTTTCCCACTCCAAATTGATTCCCGACTGACCAGTAGCTGTCTGGCGTTGCAAGCTTCCACAGGGCTATCGCCACTCGCTTCTCAACTGTGAGGGCTGCTCTCATCCTGGTATTCTGGCGCTTCAGGGCGGGGGAAAGCAAGTCACAAAGTTCCATGAAAGTGCCCTTACGCATGCGAAAGTTTTGCAGCCACTGGGAATCGTCCCACACCTGCAGCACGATGCAGTCCCACGAGTCTGTGCTTGTTTCCCGGGCCCAGAATCGGTGTTCCACGGCATGAACCTGCCCCAGTAACACCATGATTTCCACATTGCTGGGGCCTGTGCCTTGTGAGAGGTCTATGTCCATGTAAATTTCCTCATCAGTCTCGTCGCCTCGCTGCAATAGCCTCCTCGGCTGGTCCTGGTTTTGCTTTGGCATGTCCTGGCTCTACATATACTCGAGGACAATGCGCATGGTGTTCATAGTGCTCATAATTGCCGCGGTGATCTGAGCGGGCTCCATGATCCCAGTGCTAGCTATGGTGCCTGGTCTGAAAAAAGGCGCGAAACTAGTATCTGATGGACCAGGGGAAGGAGGGAGGGAGGGAGGGGCGAGTGACGACATGGCGTACAGGTACAGGGAATTAAAATCAACAAAGGTTTGTGTTTCTCCCTGATGCACAGCCACAACTGTCACACAGAATGGTCCCCCCCAAAGATTGAACTCAAAACCCTGGGTTTAGCAGGCCGTTGATTTCACGGAGGGAGGGGAAAGCTAATGAATACAGAACAAATCTATTTTTTACATCTTAAGCTGGCAGCCGACGGTGCAGCATGACTGATAGCCACTGCAGTACGATGACGACGGATACCAGTCTTAATATACCATCTTCTACCAAAAGGCAAGGGGCTGCTGCTGTGTAGCAATGCAGCCCCACGTCTGCCAGCACCCAGATCGCCCTCGGCCTCTTCTGGGTGCTTAGCAGAAAATACTGGGTGCTTGGCAGAAAATAGCATACTACGATTGATAGCCATCATCGTCAAGACAGTTCAATAGGACTGACCATGTCTGCCCAGGTGCCTCTGATCGAACCGCAATATGACGACGATGGATACCAGTCGTAATATACCATCTACTGCCAAAAGGCAAAAGGCTGGTGCAATGCAGCCCTACGGCTGCCAGCCCCACGGCTACCAGTCATGCTGCACCGTCTACCGCCAAAAGGCAGTTAGCTGCTGCTGCTGTGTAGCAATGCAGTACCACGTCTGCCGGCACCCAGATGACATATGGTGACGGTGAGCTGAGCTGAGCGGGCTCCATGCTTGCCGTGGTATGTTGTCTGCACAGGTAACCCAGGTAAAAAAGCGCGAATCTATTGTCTGCCGTTGCTCTGACGGAGGGGGAGGGGCCTGACGACATGTACCCAGAACCCCCCACGACACTGTTTTGTATCATTCAGGCATTGGGATCTCAACCCAGAATTCCAATGGGCAGCAGAGACTGCGGGAACTGTGGGATAGCTACCCATAGTGCAATGCTCCGGAAGTCGACGCTAGCCTTGGTACTGTGGACGCGGTCCGCCGACTAGAGCACTTAGAGCATTTTATGTGGGGACACACACAATCGGCTTTATACAACCGATTTCTATAAAACCGGCTTCTATAAATTCGACCTAATTTCGTAGTGTAGACATACCCTAAGATTCAATTGACCTAAGGAAGTGACTGGTCCTATGGGACTGGCAGTAACCTGAACATTGCTGTGATTC
>NW_020690998.1:0-13925 GCF_002925995.2 Terrapene triunguis
TGATACCTGAAGTGAATGAGTTATGGGTCAGACCATGTTATGAGCTGGGTGAAACCTTGCTATGGATTGACTCAAAACCTCATTCAAACTGCTGTGTGAACACACCCTTCACTTAAGATAGTTGTAACCCACACCTAAAACAAGGCCTAATAGAATCTTTCCAGAAACTAGCATCAGGTGGGTAGGGAGTTCCACTTGGTATTGTGACCAGGTTGGGAAGATGCGGGGTGGGGGAGGGAGGAGGGAGTTGCGAGTGTGTGAGAGAACACACAAAAACTGAGAACAGACAAAAACAGATAGCGGCAGAGACAAAAGCAAGAAGGACAAGCAGTAGTAGCCTGTGAGTGCAGTGTGACTCTGGGAAAAAGCTTTTGGGTCTGTTGGCAAAAGAGGCTTGGGGCCATAAGCTAAGAAACAGCTCCTTTTGTTATTGGTTCCTCCTGTGTTCAGAGGAGCAGGACTTTGTACGTTCCTTATAAATAAGATTGCATCAAAGAAAATACCTGACTCCATCAATCTCTACTTCCAACTGGAATGTCCCCAGGGCCGTGAAATTTGACTAGCTGTTCAAGATGAAAAGCAGCAACACTATTATCTAGCGTGGCTGTTGAGCAAATAGGAAAGGTAGAGGTGTTGTGCTTTGTGCTGCTAACAAAAAGTCCATTCTTGAATTATGTGAGGCTCTAGACCAGCGGGTCCCAAATTTTTTGCCAGTGTGACCCCATTTTAATTAAGTATTTCCTTCTGCGTAGGGGCACAACCCAAGTCTTTTCGGCCCATCGTCAGCAACAGCTAGAGGCCGAACTCTTAGAAGACACTAACCTAATTTTTGAAAGGTGTGGGCCCCTTAATCCAGCTACCTTGCTTCCTGACCTGCCAGTCCTCCAGGATCAGCACGACTGTGTGGAAGTAGTTTATAGCATCTTACAGATAAGGGACAACCTGTTTGACGTGCCACTGGACAACCCTGATTGCATCCTCTTCTCGGACGGAAGCTCCTTCTATGTTGATGGCAAGCGTTTCACTGGTTATGCAGTCACCTCTGAATGGGACATTCAAGAGGCCGCCTCACTGCCAGGCAACTGGGGAGCCCAAGCCGCCGAACTCTATGCCCTGGCCCGAGCTTGCCAGTTGGCCGCTAGTAAGACCGTTACCATTTTTACTGATAGCAAGTATGCTTTTGGAGTTGTGCATTGTCACATCCACCTCTGGAAGTTTCGAGGTTTCCAGACAGCTGCCGGTAAACCCATTCAGCACCTCCCCCTCATCCACACGCTTTTGGACGCCCTCCAAGAACCCTCGGTCCTGGCTGTAGTTCACTGCCGGGCCCATACTAAAGATGATAGCCCCGTCACCCGTGGGAATGCCCTGGCTGACGCCTCCGCCAAGACGGCTGCCGTCTTACCCTTAGCCATGCCCACGTTGGCTATTGCAGCCTCCTCCTTTACTCCACCGCACCCTGTACCAGTACCCGCTGCTGAACTACAGTCGTGGGAGAGCCTCGGAGCCACTCTGGTCAAAGGGACCTGGCTTATGCCGGATGGCCGAGCCTGCCTCCCTCGCTACACATACCCCGTGGCAGTTCGCTGGCACTATGATAAGGGGGGTCACTACGGCACGCATGCCCTTGTGGACACCATCGCTCGCTTTTGGTATGCTCCAGGCATTCAACCCTACTGCCTGTCAATAGTGAAAGCATGCAGCACATGTCAGCGTAATGGACCTGCTCCGCCTCTTAACAAAATTAAGGGTGGAAGACCTCCGCCTGCTGCTCCATTTCAACATCTTCAAATTGACTTTGCAGATATGCCAAAGGCTTTTGGGAAAAAGTACCTCCTTGTTTTGGTTTGCCCTCTGACTTCCTGGGTCGAAGCTTTTCCTACTGCTAATTGTACTGCTGCCACAGTGGCGAAGATTCTCCTTAAAGACATTGTACCCCGTTTTGGCATCCCTCTCGTGCTTGACTCAGATCGCGGACCTCACTTTACTGGTCATGTCCTTGGCCGTTTAGAACAAGGACTGGGCATTTCACACTCCTTTCATACACCCTACCACCCCCAGTCTAGCGGGAAAGTTGAGCGTATGAATAGGGAGCTTAAGCTTACATTGGCTAAATACTGTCAGGAAACAGGGTTAAAGTGGCCTCAGGTACTTCCCTTGGTCCTGTTTCACCTTCGTACTCGCCCAACCCGTGTATTGGGATTATCCCCCTTTGAACTGCTCTATGGACACCCCCCTTTCAAAGGCGGGGCGCTACCACGTGCTGATGTTTCACTATTGGGAGGGGATCATATGACCGCGTGCCAGTTTCTCTCCCTACAGGCTCGCCTCCGTACCCTTTGGAAAGCCTCGCAGTTTTCCCAGACCGTGCCGCTGGAAGAACAGATCCACCCGTTCCAACCAGGGGACTTCGTCTGGGCCAAAAAGTTCGTTCGTGGCGACACCCTCCAGCCGAGGTTTACTGGACCCCACCAGGTTCTTTTAACAACCCAGTCTGCAGTGTTCCTGGAAGGACGCAAATCCTGGATCCACCACTCCCATGTCAAGCCAGCCGTAGTGGACCACAGTGACGGACCAGCAGCTCTTGCCACCACTGAGGACACTGCCTCCGACCAGTGGACCAGCTTACCTCTTTCAGACATCAGACTTAAATTGACTCGGCAAAAATGAGAGGACCTTTTATTCTGACAACTGTATGTTTTTTATTATGCCTTTTTAGTTTATTTTCTGCTTATGAAATAATGCTTTTATTAGATATTCCCATGAGGTTAAAACTCGTATTTTAGGAAATAGAAGTAATTGCTGGGTATGTACTCAATTTCCAGTAAATGCAGAACAGGGACTCCCCTTCACACCCATTCCCCTGACCACTGCTAATATGACTTGGATGCCACCGGCTAGAGTAAAAGATCCAGTCCAACACAATCTTACATGGGACAAAACAGGAGTGCCAATTAACAGATATCTCAGGGTAACCAATCAGACAGGATCACTGTGTTTTGTTAAAGAAAAGGGGTCAACTTTTGTGGGAACAAGTAAATGCAACATGTATTTTAATGGCACCGCCTTTAGTAAAAATCTTGGCTTCAAGCCTTGCGCATCCCACTTATCCCATATGTGGATCCCTCACCCCGATCCAACTTTTTCATGGGTGGGCAAGCCTTCAGAGTCAGCTTTTAAGAAGCCCTGCTCAGATCACGAGGGTGTCCAACTAATTGCTAAGGGATATACGATTGCCTTCTACAACTGCTCAAGCAGTACTACACTGCCCTTTGAAAACACCACTACCAAATTGTGCCTCTGCAATTCGCACAACGACCCCTCTGCGTTACCAGGGGAACAGTGGTCCAACGGGTGGTGGGTTACCTCCTACTTTGAGAAATGGAATACCCGAAACGCATTGTATGGAACATACTGGGTGTGCGGGCCCAAAGCTTATTACTTTCTCTCCCCTGATTGGGCAGGGTCATGTTATTTAGCGTGGCTAACACCGCCTTCTCGCATCTCCCTCACTCCCCCTCATTTTCCCCACGTTCGTAACATCCGTGAAACCTTCAGAGATATTAATATCCGTGATGGTTTGTCGTGGCAGCGGTGGGCTGGTCTCATTAGCTTGAGGGGTGGTGTCATCCGTCTACAGGGACTATTAGAGTCTTTAACCAATGAAACTGCGACCCTATTTGAGAATCAGGCCGGGGAAATGTCCCAGCTGCGCCAGTTAGCTTTGCAAAACCGAATGGCTTTAGACATAATGTTAGCAGCCCAGGGAGGAACTTGCGCCCTCATAAATGAAGAATGCTGTCTTTTTGTAAATGACACCTACTCTGACACTTTTCAACGTACCAAACATCTAAGGGAAATGGCTAAGAACTACTCCTCTGGCCAGCCACCTTATGATTGGTGGGGAGCCTTATGGAATTGGCTGCCTGGATTTGGGTGGGTTAAAAAACTCTTGGTGGGTATTGTTGGGGCCATAGTAATCCTTATAATACTGTGTTGCTGTATTCAGTGTGTCCCCTCCCTCATAGACTCATGTGGGTCAGTTTATTCTTTTCCTACTTCAGCCAAGGGCCTTACTCTCTTCGAGTTGGCCCAGGCTGAAATTGCCAAGCGGCCCTTGGCTCCTTAAAATGGGGTGTAGCTTTTGGTAAATAGTTATCCCAAAGTTACAAATGGAGGAATGTTGAGTCTGAACTTTTGATGAGCTTAAACTTAACCCAGACTTGATGTCTCTGTCTGAAACTTTTAATCAAAGCTCTGACCTGCGAACTACTCATGACACCCCCCTCCCCTTAAGTAGCCATCTCCCCTTTTGTCTTTTTGAATTTACATTTTAACCTGTTTTATCCTGTAGAATCTTGATTGATTATGCATGACCATTATGATCTGTTAATCACTTTGTTTACTTCTGTGTATAAATATTGATGCTCACCCCTAATAAACTTGCCACACTTACTCTGAAGCCTTTTAAGCTAAGGATAGTGTGAGCCCGTTGATCAACGAATTGGTGTCTGGTGTCTGACAGATTGTGAGCCCCATACCAACTCCGCACGAACTCGGGTGCTGGAGAGGTGAGTAAGGACTTGCTTTTTACCTAACACTTCCATAAAGAACTTGGCTCTTCATGGGGAAGATATGCAATTTGTTCTAAGTGACCAGCGCGATCTATTACCTCATTGGTGTCGTCAGGTATGAACACACAACATTCTTTTCCAATGAGAGCACAGGTCCCTCCTTTGGCCGCCAGCACTATGTCCAATGCCTGACTGTTTTGGAGGGCCATCTGTCGGATCGCTCCTGTTTCTTTGGCCAGGGTCTTTAAACTCTCTCCGGTTTCATTTGCCATAATTTCAACTACTGCTTGTAACCTTAGGAGCCTTTTTGCATGGTGTATTACTCCCCCAAGTGGGATAAGGGAACCACCAATGGCCTCTTCCCAGGTCGAGAAAAAATTCATATCCCCATACCCGGCCCGCCACTCTTTAGTTTTGTTCGAATAATCCCATACACCATTGGCCACAATATGCTGAAGGCAACGGCTTTTTCCCAGATCCAGCCCTGTCCCATTACACGCCCAACACCAATAACCTTTTCCCTCCACCACACTTATCCATTTAGATACATTTATTCCCACTGCTTCCCAAGTGTCATTATTGTTCCATGTTTTGTTAAACGGACGAGGTCCTCCAGTGAGGTCTGGGGAATTGAGTGGGATTGCCAGGACAGGAACACCAGCTTGAGAGTGGGCTGGGAGGTGGCTGCAGACCCAGCAGTTAGAAATATTAAGAGTCTGAGCTATCCACACTTGCTGCTGGATAAAAGAATTGTCATTGTGGACTCCCCAGACCTTAAGACACCAGCAGCCAAGGAACAGGCGCCACCAGAGGTGCATGTTGGAGGCAAGGCCCTTCTGGTTCTGACAACCTCAACTGAGGGAACCGCAGTTACGGTTTTACGTCCACCAGGCAGCAGGCGCTAGGCTCACTACTGCTCCTTCTCGGGCCTTGCTTTAGGTCGTCGTCTGCTTCTGGCAACCCTTACGAGAGCGTAGATGGTAAGGTATTGCAGGCTGTTCCTCTACGTCTTCTTCCGGAGTCAAAATTGACTCTGCGCAGTTCTGAGGTGGTGATTGGTTTGCCGGGGAGGGTGTCTTCTTACACTGCGAAGCATGTATCCACGCTGCAATGCCAGATAGTTTAACAGCTGTCTGGGTAGTAAGCAGTACCTGATGAGGACCCTTCCACCGGGGTTCCAAGGCGTGTTTTCGATGATGGTGCCGTACGTAGACCCAGTCACCTGGCTCGAGGTCGTGGCAAGCGTCAGAGGTGGGTTCTGTTAGCCAGGCGGCTCGAACCTGTGAATGGAAGTGACTTACAGCTTGCATTAATCCCTTGCAATATTGAAGGAGCGTACTGTGAGTCAAGTTCAAGTCTGGGACTGGAGTAATGGTAGCCATAGCTCGCATGGGGCGTCCCATAACAATTTCAAAGGGACTCAATTTATGCCTTTGGGATGGAGTGGATCGCATTTCCATAAGGGCTAGTGGTAAAGCTGCTGGCCAGCTTAACCCTGTGGAGTCACAAATCTTAGCAAGCTTATTCTTAAGTACACCATTTCGCCTTTCCACAGCACCTGCACTTTGTGGGTGGTAGGGACAGTGCAGCAGGTGTGTGATATGTAATATACGATCCAGGTGTTGAACAATTTGTCCGGTAAAATGTGTACCCCGGTCACTGGACAGAGTGGCAGGAATTCCCTTGGCAGGCATAATATGATTTAACAAACATTTAGCAACAGACAGTGAGTCAGCCTTGCGACAAGGAAAGGCTTCAATCCAACCAGAAAATAAACATACCATAACCAAAATAAATTCATATCGTTGACACTTAGGCATTTGTACAAAATCAAGTTGCCAATGCAAGAATGGTGCCTGGGGCAGGCCCCGGAATCCCTGAGCCACTTTTACAGGTTTACCAATATTATGGCTTTGGCAAGTGGTACAGGCAGCACAGTGGTGGGCTGCAAAAGAGCTGAAATGGGGGGCCCACCATCCTGCCTTAGTTACAGCAGAGACCATCCCCTCCTTTCCGACATGCGAAACACCGTGTAGCAGGTCGGCCAGCGACGGGTAGAGTGAAAAGGGGGCCACAAAGGCACCAGTAGGCGAACGCCAAAGGGAATCAGGATATAGAGAGCAACCCTGGGCAATCCAGGAGTCTTTTTCGACTTCTGGGGCAGAGTCTTGGAGCAGGGTGAGGTTAGTGAGGGACGGCGGTGGTATAGAAACAAAGGGAACCTAGAAATGCATCTGGGGAAGGTTCTATGGCAGCAGCATGTTTAGCAGAGGCGTCAGCAAATGCGTTACCCTTAGCAACATCAGTATCTGCCATCGAGTGGCCAGGGCACTTAACAATAGCTAGGGCAGATGGAAGTAAAACTGCATACAAGAGAGCAGCGATGTAGAGGCCATTCTTAATAGGGGTACCGGCAGAAGTAAGGAAACCCCTAGCTTGCCAGAGGGTGCCAAAGTCATGTACAACCCCAAAAGCATAGCGGGAGTCAGTGTAAATAGTGGCGGAGCGTCCCTCTGCCAAAAAGCAGGCACGGGTGAGGGCAACCAATTCGGCAACTTGTGCTGAGGTTACAGAAGGTAAAGGCGCAGCTTCTAGGGTCTTAGCGAGTGACACTACAGCGTACCCTGCAAGGAGATGACCTTGGTTGTCTCGAAAACAGGAACCATCAGTAAACAAAACAAGGTCAGAGTTAGGGAGAGGGGCATCAGAGAGGTCAGGGAGCGGGACGGTGACAGCAGAAACAGTTGCAAGGCAGTCGTGGGGATCACCGTCATCAGACAAAGGAAGGAGAGTGGCAGGGTTTAACTGAGAACAACGCTTCACGGTAATATACGAAGCTGACAGCAGTAAAAGTTCATACCTGGTAAGGCGAGCGGAGGAGAGGTGGCCTGTGTTGCGTTGTAACAGCAAGGTTTCCACAGAGTGAGGGACCATGAGGGTAAGGGAAGAGCGAAGGACAAAGGATTCGGACATTTCGACTAGGCGCGCTGCGGCAGCCACAGCACGCAGGCAGGGGGGTAAGCCTTGGGCCACAGGGTCCAAAGTGGCAGAGAAGTAAGCCACTGGGCGGTTCTTGCCTCCGTGCACCTGAGTGAGAACTCCAAGTGCACACCCAGATTGTTCATGGCAGAAAAGGGTAAAAGGCTTAGAGTAGTCAGGCAGCCCTAAAGTGGGGGCAGAAGCCAAACCCTGTTTGAGGGAAACAAAGGCAGAGTCTGCTTCAGGGGGCCATGGCATGGGGTCAGGCACAGAGAGTCGAGTGAGTTCCTGGAGAGGTTTTGCAAGGGAGGCATACTGGGGAATCCATTGCCTGCAAAATCCAGCCATGCCCAAAAACTTTCGGACCTGGCGTGGGGAGCGGGGTCGGGGAAAGCTAAGGATAGCCTGGACGCGGGCGGGAGAAAGTGTACGCGAACCCTGGGAGAGGAGAAAACCAAGGTATGTGACAGAGGCTTGACAGAGCTGTAGTTTAGAGCGAGAAGCCTTGTGACCTTTTTTTGCTAGGGCAGTAAGGAGCAGTAAAGAATCAGTTTTTGAGGCAGATAACGAGGGGAAACAGAGGAGTAGATCATCTACATATTGGACTAGAGTGGACCCGGATGGGAAAACAAGGTCAGCTAGGTCTCGGGCTAGTGCCTGGGAAAAGTAAGATGAGCTTTCAGTATACCCCTGGGGAAGCGTAGTCCATGTATATTGCTGTCCCTGGTAAGAAAAGGCAAAGAGGTACTGGGAGTCAGGGTGAACCGGAACAGAAAAGAAAGCAGAACACAAATCAACAACAGTAAAATGAGTTGCATCTGGTGGGATAGAAGCCAGAATCGTTGCTGGGTTAGGGACAACAGGAAAGGCAGGTATGACAATACGATTAATGGCTCGAAGGTCCTGAACAAATCGCCATGATTTGCCATCAGCTTTTCGAACTGGGAGGATAGGGGTGTTACAGGGACTGGAGCAGGGAACAATAATGCCTTGCTCCCCCAGGGCGGTCATGACCGGAGCAATGCCAACCTCGGCTTCGGGGTTTAAAGGGTATTGAGACAGGCGAGGCAGAGGTTTGGAGGAGTCAACAGTAATGCAGACGGGGTCAGTATTTAGGTGGCCCACCTCAGAGGGATGGGTTGGCCACAGAGAGGATGGGACCTGCGAAATTAGGTGTTCAAGGGACGGGACCAGTGGGCAACAAGGGACTGGGGTGGAAAGGGGGGTTTCAGACAGCAGGGAGGCCACAGAATCACCCAGAGAGGACTGGGGAATTTGCAAATAGACACCATCCGGGGAACAGTATATGGTGCAGCCAAGTTTACATAACAGATCCCGACCCAAAAGGTTTACTGGAGTGGAGTCAGAGAGAAGGAAGGCATGATCTGCAGATAGGGGACCAACCTGGACCGGTAGAGGTTTTGAAAGGGGATAAGGGGTTGGGATTCCCGAAATGCCCACAGCAGACACTGTCTTTCCGGAGCAGGGAACCGCAGGCAGGTCAGTAGTACGAACTGCAGAGAGCGAAGCTCCCGTATCAACAAGGAAAGGGAGAGACAAATCATTGATAGTTAACACACACTCACTCGTGGGAGTGAGAGGTAGTAAAGGAGCTAAAATTTCCTGAGGTTCCCTGGCGTCCCGTCATTGCTGTGGGACAAAGTAAGGCTGGGGACTGACTGGCTGTGCCGGCAGGGGGTCTAGCTGGTTATTTACAGAGTTATTAGGCCTGCTCAGACATTCGTTCTTCCAATGTCCGGGCTGCTTACAGTAATTACAAACATCCCCATAACCCGAAAATCCAGTTCCTCGGCCCCTCCCTCGACCACATCCCCGTCCCTGGTATTTTCCCCGTCCCCGGTACTGTTTGCCCTGCCCTGAATAATGCTGTATTTGCAGGGCCATTAACTGTTGGGCTGATTGTTCCTCCTTTCCTTTTAAAGTACGTTGGCAGTGCTCTGCCACTGTTTGCAATTTGTCCATGGTTTCGGTCTCCCACCCAACACTTATTCGTTTTAGCATATTACCAACAGCAGGTAGGAGGCCATTAACAAACGCATTAGCCAGGGCACCCTGTCCATTTTTATCCGGTTGCTGTATACCAGAATGTTGCAGAAAAATGTCAGTTAACCGGGAGCGATAGTCACCCGGGTTTTCTCCCTGTCGTTGCTTACAGCCGTTTATGGCCGTCCAGTTAGTTTTAGGAGTCCATACCCGAGGGATGGCTTCAAATAGATTTTTAGCTCGCTCCTTACACCTTTTCCGGTATTCAGCATTAGGACCAGTGTCTGGTAAAGTAGAGTGGCGGTCAGCTGCGAGCCAATTTGCTGCTGTGAGCCATTTTTCATGCTCACTAGGGGTAAGTAGCTTGCACAGCTGCAGGTCTGCCTCAGAGGGTTCATAGGTGTCACATACTAACAAAAATTCCTCTGCGAATTTGGTAGGATTTTCCCGGGGCTTTGGAAAGCCTTTTACAACTGAAAGGAGCTCTGTACGAGTCCAGGGTTTATAGCTCCAAGTGGGACCCCCGTCTTGGCCCCCAGTATGCAGGATTCGGAGGGGAGCCTGGATATTTTTAAGGCCCAAGCGTAAGCTTTTACGGGGCAGAGCGGGATCAGAGGAATGGGCCTGGGTGGTATCGGACGATCCGGATGGGTCTGAACTGGAGATCTCTGGAAATTGTTCCTGAGTTGGGGAATCTGGTGACAGTTGTTCCTGAGCTGGGGAATCTGGTGACGGTCTATTGATCCGACGCAAGGCTGCCAAGCCAATTAATGCGTCTTCCTCATCATCATCCCCAGAATCTAACAAGGAGTTTTCTTCATCTTTTTTCACAGAGAGACAGGAGTATGAAGGGGGATCTGCTCAGAGAACGGGGTAAAGGGGAGCGCTCGGTCTGGTGGTGGGAGAGGAGGTTTTCAATAAAGCTTTTAACTTATCATTTGAATCTTTGAGAGAGGCGAGTTTCGATTCTGTCCACCTACGATTTGCCTCTTCCCACCACTGCATGAAACAATCAACCTCTCCTCTGGCCAATTTAGTTTTAGATTGGCCGAGTTTGTCTTTTAAGACGTCTACTCGGTCCTTGTCCCAAGATCCTAACAGTGGCCACTGAGTTTTGGGATCTCCCTGAGTTAGCCTAGACCATTTTTCCAGAAATTTACAGGAGTCCGGACCCTTCCTAAAATACATGAAATGAGCCGGCGTTCCTTTAGGGAACTGTCCCGACTTAGACGTCTGGTTACCCATACAGGAAGACTTTACACACACACCAATCACACAAGAAGGAAATTCGGGTTCGTCAGAGCGATGCCCGGTGCAACACACAAAAGGAGCCCACAGGCTACTGCCTCAATCGCCCTTGCTTTCACACCAAGGGTTTTACCCAAGGTGCGGTGCGGCTGCGATTGTGCAGATTTCACTCACTCAGACCGCGGGGACAGGAACCCCTTGGTCGGCCGATCCCTGGATGGAGACAGCACCCAGACTCAAACACTCCACAGGAGGACGGACAGACACAGAGACAGGACAGTCCTCAGTCCGGACAAAACACAGAAATAATTACCTGACCAGATTCCTGATGTCAGATCCTGGGATCCCTACCAGAACAGAGTGGGAACCAACAGGTTCAATGGCGTAGACCTCACTGTGGTTGTGCGCCCTTCCGTTAAGGAGGAGGACCGCTCGGGCCAAATGCCCAGGTGCCGGCTACCACGGTCGTCCTACAAAAACGGTCAGAAATCACACAGCCCCAGTGAAGACGGTTGCCATCTCGGTGGAACCTCCAAATTGTCAAAGTTAGAATCAGGACTCACAATTTTGTCAAGACCACTCTGTTTATTAGCACAGCGCTCTGCTAATACATTCAGATAATGTGAGCCTCCATGCAAGATTCAAACAGTCTTATTTATACAGATAAAAGGGTGCGAACTAAACAAAGGGACAGAGAGAGCAAAATAGTAAGATATGCATGGAGCACAATATGCATATCTTGCTTCCTTATTAACTCTTATCGATCTAAGACTAATGCTTCACCAATTGCCCTTAAGTGGGGCAATTCATTAAGCAGTTAATTAATGTCTGCTTTCCTGCCCCCCTGGCTTGCAGCATTTCTCATTTCTACTTAAAGGTACATACAGCATTCTTTAATTCATTCTATTTCTTTAATATAATTCATTTCACTTTCACAGTAGTGTGTGTTTGTTTGTGTTTGGGGGTTACTTGCTGTGTGCTGAGCTTGTGTTTGTCAGTCTATTTGTTTGTTTGGTTGTTTGAAGGACCGTGTGCTGTGGCTGGCAGTTGGAAGCTGTGAGCTTCAAAGGAAGGTCTGAAGGCTAGAAGCCTCTGGTAATTGGCTGAGCCTTAATCAGTGGGCGGGGCATTCACCCAGGCCGGGGCTTTATAAAGCAGCGCACAAGCAGGATACTGGGCTAGATGGACCTTTGATCTGACCCGGTACAGCCTTTCTTATGTTCTTATGTTCTTATGTAATAAGAATTGGTTATTAGCGTGTATTTTGGGTAAGATCTAAGTTATAATTGGACCTGGGTATGTGGCTGATCCTTTGGGATTGGAAGAACCTTTTCTTTTATATGATGAAGGAAGATTTTCAGTAATCATATATCTGACAGGTGTGTCTGGACGGAGGCCTGAGGCTGGGTACTTTAAGGGAACTGCGTTGTTTGGACTTCTAAGTAACCAGTGAGGTACTATAGAAGCTGTTTTGTGCTGGCTTGGTAAATCTAAGTATTGGAATAACCACCAGCGTTTGGGGTTGGTCTGCCCCGTTTTGTTTGCAGTTCACCCTGATTGAGTGACCTCAGCTGGCTCCCACGGGCAGCACCGTCACAGATGGTAAGGTGATAGGGAATAGCCAGCATGGATTTGTAAAGAACAAATCGTGTCAAACCAATCTGATAGCTTTCTTTGATAGGATAACGAGTCTTGTGGATAAGGGAGAAGCGGTGGATGTGGTATACCTAGACTTTAGTAAGGCATTTGATACGGTCTCGCATGATATTCTTATCGATAAACTAGGCAAATACAACTTAGATGGGGCTACTATAAGGTGGGTGTATAACTGGCTGGATAACCGTACTCAGAGAGTAGTTATTAATGGTTCCCAATCCTGCTGGAAAGGTATAACAAGTGGGGTTCCGCAAGGGTCTGTTTTGGGACCAGCTCTGTTCAATATCTTCATCAACGACTTAGATATTGCCCTAGAAAGTACGCTTATTAAGTTTGCAGATGATACCAAACTGGGAGGGATTGCAACTGCTTTGGAGGACAGGGTCATAATTCAAAATGATCTGGACAAATTGGAGAAATGGTCTGAGTTAAACAGGATGAAGTTTAACAAAGACAAATGCAAAGTGCTCCACTTAGGAAGAAAAAATCAGTTTCACACATACAGAATGGGAAGAGACTGTCTAGGAAGGAGTACGGCAGAAAGGGATCTAGGGGTTATAGTGGACCACAAGCTAAATATGAGTCAACAGTGTGATGCTGTTGCAAAAAAAGCAAACGTGATTCTGGGATGTATTAACAGGTGTGTTGTGAGCAAGACACGAGAAGTCATTCTTCCGCTCTACTCTGCTCTGGTTAGGCCTCAGCTGGAGTATTGTGTCCAGTTCTGGGCACCGCATTTCAAGAAAGATGTGGAGAAATTGGAAAGGGTCCAGAGAAGAGCAACAAGAATGATTAAAGGTCTTGAGAACATGACCTATGAAGCAAGGCTGAAAGAATTGGGTTTGTTTAGTTTGGAAAAGAGAAGACTGAGAGGGGACATGATAGCAGTTTTCAGGTATCTAAAAGGGTGTCATAAGGAGGAGGGAGAAAACTTGTTCACCTTAGCCTCTGAGGATAGAACAAGAAGCAATGGGCTTAAACTGCAGCAAGGGAGGTCTAGGTTGGACATTAGGAAAAAGTTCCTAACTGTCAGGGTGGTTAAACACTGGAATAAATTGCCTAGGGAGGTTGTGGAATCTCCATCTCTGGAGATATTTAAGAGTAGGTTAGATAAATGTCTATCAGGGATGGTCTAGACAGTATTTGGTCCTGCCATGAGGGCAGGGGACTGGACTCGATGACCTCTCGAGGTCCCTTCCAGTCCAGGAATCTATGAATCTATGAATGTTTTCCCCACCTAGGCCTTTGTCCCTTAGAATCACTGGGGACATTGGGGTTTGTGTCTCTTGGTTTCCCTTTTCCCTGCTTCCCTCCCTCCACAGGCGAGGAGGGCGCTGCTTTCCAGCCCTCGTTGTGAGAGGACCTCACAAAGCGATGGGATAGGAAGAGTACTCTGACAGTAATCCCCACTGGGGCTCTGGGCCATCCTTTGGGCCATGTGGTGAGACCCCTCAGCCTCCCGCC
>NW_020690999.1:0-2568 GCF_002925995.2 Terrapene triunguis
TCTGTTGCTACTGTAGCTAAAACCAGACTGAATCTAATGAAGCCTCCCCTTACAAGCAGGGTCATTTATCAGGTTCTCCTTAATGACTGTATCCATTCATTAGCACTCTCTTGAGGCTCCAGTGATTTTTTGATTCTAGCTAATAATCAAAACTTCCAGAGTCCAGGCTGGATTCCAACCTCATGCTGGTTTTCCACTGCTGTATTGCCACTGACTTGAGGAGAATTACTCCTGATGCACACCAGTGTAAATAAAGGGGCAGGGGGAAGGAAATGAGGCTGCCTGTGCTTCTCCTGCAGGATTCAGTGTTTCTTAGACACTGTTTCCCTTTGATCTTTACTACTATTTTCTCACAGCCCTGTGGCCTCTAAGATTGTAGCACTTCTCATTAAGTCTAATAGTGTTCTTTGTTTCTTAAGGACGTTCTTACTTTTCTGTCTTCAGTGTCAGAGTGGGGAGGCATATTTGTATATTCAGATATACCCATACCATTTGTGTACACAAACTGTACCTGGAACTTGGTTCCAAGCCCTAATTAGCATAACCTTCCTGTAGGGGTACCTATTATATAAATGAACTGGTATAAAACATGATTATTGGTTAATATGTATGGACCAGAGATTTAAAGTCAGCTCCCTGAAAGGCAGTGAAACCATCTAATTTGGTCTCCTATCCCTGTAAGAATTCAGTCAGCTGCCTTGCAGAACTGTTGAGGGGGATACAGAAGAAGGATACGAACAACTGCAGCAGGAGGTGCAGTATAAAGAGCACTACAGTAATCAAGCTAAAATTGTCCTAGTTAATGTATGACATATGTCCAATTCCCCCACAAACTAATTATCTCACTTCTTTTGAGGAGCTAAGGCAACAAAATGATAGAGTACTGTTTGCTGCTTGAGTCCGAACATGCTCATGGTGATAGAGAACAAGATGTCAGGAAGGGTCCTTCTTTGCAAACTGACGTAATGGTTTAGACCCCAGCTTACTGGAAGGTGAAAGATAGTTACAGCACATGAATGGCCATTTTAATCACTTTTCTCAAGACTGTAAATGCTAACTTGGACTGATAGGAGAAAATAACCATCCAAAAAATGAAGCTGACACTTCGAGGTGGCATTCCAGCTTCTCATAAAGGGGACATGTCGAGAAAACACTGCTGCAGAGTCAGCAATACTAGCATCATATCAGGTCATTTTGATAAAAGATGTACACAGGATGGAGTTGGTAGCCACACTCGAACAGATGTGTTGAGAGCTTTGTTCCATTTGCGAAACTGCTTGAACAAACATTTTGGTTGCTTAGAAGAGTGGAGAGCAAACAATCTGGAGTTACAATAGCAGGACTGAGGAAAACAATGTAGGTAGGAAAAAAACATAGTTAAAGTCAAAAACAAACTGAATCACATCCCCTGGATATGTGCATAAAACTTACTCATATATTGTGGCCTGGGGGGAAAACTGCAAAGAGGAGCCAGACAAAGACTCCAGCCAGCAGAGGCATCCAAAGCAGGGACTGCTATACTGCAGGGAGAGAGGGTAAAATGGGGCCCAGCCAGGGTCCCACCTCCCTCCAACGTCCTTTTGGACCCAGAACTGGGCAGGGGAGATCTCTACCCAACCCTGCGGGAACTAGGACCCAAGTGGTGTATCCCATGGCCTCAACCATGTAGCTTTTTGGGGAAACTGCAGAGAGTATCCAGCCCATAGGAGCAGAAGCAGGCAAACAGGAGTCTCTGGGAGCAGCTCCAAGGCAGAGGGCAGGAACAGCACATGGCAGTGGGGGAAGGGACAACTGAACTGCTGGCAATTGATAGCCTGCTGGGTGGCTGCAGCACAGGGAACTTAGGGGAGCGGAGCCGATAGGGGGGCTGCTGGTCCACCCTGGTTACAAGCCCCCATCAGCTAGCTGCAACGGGCTGCTCTTCCTGCAAGCAGTGGACAAAGCAGACAGCTGCCAAACGACGTTAAAAGGGAGCATTGCACAACTTTAAATGAGCATGTTCTCTAATTGATCAGCAATGTAACAATGAAACAACGTTAACCGGGACGACTTAAATGAGGATTTACTGTACCAAGAAGTGTTTCTAGGAAAAGGAAAGTGTCCAAAGCTCACCACTGTTAGCACTGCGCATACATTTTTCTTACTGTTCTTATACCACTGGTGATCTGACTTCACCCTTTCATCCTGGTCTTCCTGAAACCACTGGAGACAAGTTTATTCCATAAGTGCTGGAAAAACTGTCAGTATTTTGGTTCTTTTAATTTATTTGTATTTTTGAATTTTTGTTATTAAGGCAAAGTTACATTACTGGTTGTAATCATACTAATTATTCATTACTTATTACTTATTCAGGATCAGATTAATATTCAGAGAACCTGGCTAAAGATTCTGGTTTGCTGACTGAGTTCTCCTCCTCTGAGTGTGTTAAAAAGGATGACCAAATTTCTAAAAACCTATCCTCTTTCTGGAGTTTCTCTTGTGTAAGTACTTGGTGTGAAAGCTTTTCCACTATAAGGACAGTCCACATTTTACTTTCTTATATAACACACCCTATTTATATAATACAAT
>NW_020691000.1:0-3685 GCF_002925995.2 Terrapene triunguis
TTACATCGAATTAACCCTGCACCCATCCACACCACGAAGCTATTTAGTTCGACATAGAGCTCTCTTAAATTCGACTTCTGTACTCCTCCCCAACGAGGGGAGTAGCGCTAAATTCAAAATGGCCATATCGAATTAGGCTAGGTGTGGATGGAAATCGACGCTAATAGCTCCGGGAGCTATCCCACAGTGCACCACTCTGTTGACGCTCTGGACAGAGGTCAGAGCTCGGATGCTCTGACCAGTCACACAGGAAAAGCCCCGGGAAAATTTGAATTCCTTTTCCTGTCTGGGCAGTTTGAATCGCATTTCCTGTTTGGACATCGTGGAGAGCTCAGCAGCACTGGCAACGATGCAGAGCTCTCCAGCAGAGGTGACCGTGCAATCCCAGAATAGAAAGAGGGCCCCAGCATGGACTGATCGGGAAGTCTTGGATCTCATCGCTGTGTGGGGCGATGAGTCCGTGCTTTCCGAGCTGCGCTCCAAAAGACGGAATGCAAAGATATATGAGAAGATCTCTAAAGCCATGGCAGAGAGAGGATACAGCCGGGATGCAACGCAGTGCCGCGTGAAAATCAAGGAGCTGAGACAAGGCTACCAAAAAACCAAAGAGGCAAACAGACGCTCCGGATCCCAGCCCCACACATCCCGTTTCTACGAGGCACTGCATTCCATCCTGGGTGCAGCCGCCACCAGTACCCCACCCGTGACCGTGGACTCTGAGGATGGGATATTGTCCGCGGCCGGTTCCTCGGACATGTTAGCGGACGGGGAAGATGAGGAAGGAGATGAGGAGGATGAGGCAGTCGACAGCGCTTGCACCGCTGATTTCCCCGACAGCCAGGAGCTCTTCATCACCCTTACCGAGATCCCCTACCAACCGTCCCCAGCCGTTACCCCGGACACAGAATCAGGGGAAGGATCAAACAGTAAGTGCTTTAAACATCTAAACATTTATTTTTAACAGAACTGGAATATTTATAATATTAACAATGGGTTTTTCATGAAGTGATTTAAACATCTAAACATTTATTTTTAACAGAACTGGAACATTTATAATATTAACAATGGGTTTTTCATGATTTCTTTGCCTTAGGCGCTTAACTATTTAGTCCCAACTATTTAAAAAAAATCTAACAATGTCCAGTTTTTCATGATTCTGCTGCCCAAGACGCTCCACTCTTTAGTCCCTGCCAGTGCAGCTACACCAAAATCCGGTCTATATGTCCGGGGATAGAGATGAAATCCTCATGGGAGATCTCAACGTAGCTCTCCTGGAGGTAATGTTCAAGCCTGTTCATCAGGTTCCTGGGGAGAGCGATCTTATTGGGTCCTCCATGGTACGAGACGTTTCCGCGCCAGGAGACAATCAAGTACTCAGGGATCATTGCCCTGCAGAGCATGGCGGCATACAGCCCTGGTTTTTGCAGGCTTTCCCTAAGCATCCGTTCCTTCTCGCTGTCCGAGATCCTCATCAGGGTGATGTTGCTCATGATGCCCTGCTTTGAATTAGGGAGGGGAATGTTAGTATTGGGACTGCTTTACAGCCACGCGGTGGAGGCGGGAGAGGGGCAGCATACAGGGATCTTTCCCTGGGACAGCCGCGAGGGGGTGGGACAGGGGCAGAGTTTCTGCTTGCCTGATTGCTGGCAGCAGAGACTGGCTGTAGCCAGTGCTACTATTAAAGTTTTAAGCAGCCACAAGTCTACGGCTTACCATGTTTGCCTGCTACACAAATTCCGGTGTCCTGCCCCGCTTCTCAGATCGCCACTGCAAGACCCCAGGCACTGAAGGCGAGGGCCGAAAATTCGACCTTGTCCTGAGTGCGCATGTGATAGGTGCAGTGCATGGTCTTGTTCTCAGAGAAAGACTATGTTCTTTGTTCACAACTTCATTTATCTGTCTCAGGAATTCACTCCCTTTTTCCCATTCCCACAGACACATCTGCGACTGTCTCCCAACCCAGCCTGGCATCACACTCCCAGAGGCTAGCGCAGATTAGGCAGAGGAAGAAGAAGACGCGTGAGGACATGTTCTCAGAACTAATGTGCTGCTCCCGAGCCCAGGCAGCCCAGCAGACACAGTGGAGGGAGAACTTGTCCCAAATACACAGAGCAAACATGGAACGGGAGGAGAGGTGGCGTCAGGAAGACCAGCAGGCGACTCAAACGCTGCTTGGACTGATGAGGGAGCAAACGGACACGCTCCGGCGCCTTGTGGATGTTCTGCAGGACCGGAGGCAGGAGGAGAGAGCCCCGCTGCAGTGTATCTGTAACCACCCTCCCCCGCCACCAAGTCCCATACCCACCTCACCCAAAGTCCAAAGAAGGAGGGGCGGCAGGGGCCGTGAAAAGTTTCACTCCACCCCTGCAGAGTGCTGTAGCACTAGAAGGCTCTCATTCCCCAAACTTTGAAAAGTCCTTTCCTACCCACCTCACACAAGCCCCCGTCCAAGTTTCAACCCCCCCTTTTTCATGTGTAGTTACTAATAAAATATACGTTTCTGTTAATTACTGTTTCCATCATTTTCTTTTGGAGGAGAGTCTGTGTGAAGGGGGGGAAGGTGGTTGGTAATTGGACAGTATAGTCACCTTTAGCAGGGTACAGAGGCGGGGTCAGGTCCAGCATCAGGACACATACACAGTCACTAGTTGCCCTGGTCAGTCTGGGAGGTGGTTTTCATGTTCTGTGGGGGGGGGGGGGTTTGTTCTGTGACTTTGTGGCGGGGGAGGGCAGTTACAGATCTTATGCAGCGGTCCTTATCTTGGATCACAGAGCCACACAGCAGGGGATCTGTAACCCTCCTCCCCCTGCCAGAAAGTCACATAGCCGACACATACACGCAGTCCCGCCCAGGACGGCTGGCAGGCTCCATTGAAACAACCAGTCCACCACTGCGGAGCCTGTCATTCCTGGAGTTTAGAGGCATCATTTGCATCACTACACTACACCCGCCCCCCACCACAGTCTGCGTCCCAGGTTTAAAACATTCCCGCGAAAACAGTAATAAAGACAACGGTGTTCATTAAGAAAATAGAACTGATTTTATTTTTTGGGAAGGGGGTGAAGGGGGTATGTAGCTGGAGAGGATAGTCAAAATAAACTGGGTAAAGAAACGGGGGCAGGTTCAGCTTCTGTGTCCACAAACTTAACCGTCACTGGTTACCCTGCTCACTGTGGAACCTAGCTTTCAAAGCCTCCCGGATGCACAGCGCGTCCCGCTGGGCTCTTCTAATCGCCCGGCTGTCTGGCTGGGCGTAATTTGAAGCCAGGGTATTTGCCTCAACCTCCCACCCCGCCATAAAGGTCTCCCCCTTGCTCTCACAGAGATTGTGGAGCACACAGCAAGCTGCTATAACAATGGGGATATTGGTTTCGCTGAGATCACAGCGAGTCAGTAAGCTTCTCCATCTCCCCTTGAGACGGCCAAAAGCACACTCCACCACCATTCTGCACTTGCTCAGCCGGTAGTTGAACAGTTCTTTTTCTGTGTCCAGGGCGCCAGTATAGGGCTTCATGAGCCAGGGCATTAGCGGGTAGGCTGGGTCCCCGAGGATCACTGTAGGCATCTCCATATCCCCAAGACTTATTTTGTGGTCCGGGAAGTAAATACCTTCCTGCAGCCGTCTAAACAGACCAGAGTTCCTGAACACGCGAGCGTCATGAACCTTGCCCGGCCATCCGACGT
>NW_020691001.1:0-6993 GCF_002925995.2 Terrapene triunguis
AGGTGCCACCCCAAGCATGTGCTTGGGTGCCTGGTGCCTGCAGCCAGCCCTGCCTCAGGCCCATCTAGATGACACAATGCTATGAATGCCAGTGGCTGGTCTACACTAGCACTCCCACCAGTGATGGCAGTACAACTGTGCAATGGTGGGAAATGTTAAGAAAAACAGCAGTTTAAAGAAGATACAGCTCTTTGAAGAGGAACGGGCCTAGCTGTTCCAAGGGTCGTACTGCCCAAATCAGTCGTTGTGACAGAGGTAAAAGAAGTTACTTGGATGCTGCTCTGAAACAATGAGTCACCTAGTTCAGAGGAGGCTGCGCTCCTTTCCTCAGTTATGCCTCCCCGGGAGTATTTGGAGAAATCTCAAAGACGGTGGGATGCAACAGGTAAGAGGCGATATCAGGAGAGCGCAGCAGCTTGTGCCATGGTTTTTAAAGCAACCAATCAAATTCAGCAGGCCTGGGACTCTCAGATCTTGGATTTCTGGCTCCCAAGCAAGCTCAGAACTTGGCAATTGCTCAAATTACACTTCCCCGAGGATGTCTGCCAGAGGAAGAATCAGACTGTGTCAGCAGCTGCCCCTTTCACTGGAGACGCCCGTGCACATCTGAATTTAACCCTAGAAATAAGGGAACAGATGAGGTTGAGAGGCAACACATTACTCTTTAGTCAAAGAGCCAAATTCAGCCCTGGTGTAAACAGGCTCACCTCCTACTGATTTCAATAGGATTTGCAATCTGCTTACACCAGGGCTGATGTCAGTACAAAAATCTTTCAAGATCAGGTCTCCAATTGACTCTTTCTTCACATTAGAGTAAATTTCTTAGCTCTGAGGGGATACATGAATCTCCCATTCCCTGATTGTTTTGAATGCCCATTCTTCTGTGAGCAGTGCCCTTCCCTTCCTAGGGCGTTAGATGGGCTTAAAAGCCACTGTACCCAGAACATTGCAGGGAAGCCTTAGGATTCGCACTTTAAATTTTAAAATTCAAGTATAATTTTAAGAATCCCATTAAAATGCAAAGCTTCAGCCTATGGGGCAGCAGAACCCTTGTGCTGGTCTCCTTTTGCTTTGATTAAAGCCATTTTTTCATCTTCTTACTAGCTGAATTTACGAGATCTATGAAAATGAGAAGAAATTGGCCCAGATTATTAATGAGGCTGGCTAGAGAGACCTGCATCTCAAGTACAGACAAAGCAAAACCAAGCCTCCTCCTAACCTTAGTTCATTAGAGGAACCACTAGCAAATGAGTAGATCTCCCCAGATAGAGCCCCCTTTATCATTTCTTTAAATAAACATTACTTTCATGCTTTGCCTTTCTGGCGTGCTGTTTGCACCTACTGCAGAAATTTCACCTCTCGCTTCTCTAGCCCTAGGGTTTTCATCTCTAACCATGACACACATTCCCAGCCCACGGGACCTTAACGCTGTCTTCTAGGGACACACAGGTGCTTAAAGGAGACCTGCTCCCATTTGGCTCAGACGTTCACAGGGTGCGAAGCCCTTCCTGCCATTCAGAGAACAGAAAGGATCTTCAACTGAAGGCTTTAATTAAAAATGTTTTTTCCAAGCATACACCTGGTGGCAGCCATCTTGCTGAAGACACACACAGCATGATACTGGCAGAGAAGGGGTCCCGGTGAGACACAGTCCTGCTGGAATGCTGTTGTCAGGAGCAGAAGGACACTCATGTTTACAATCTTTAAAAACGTTCAACATTAAGCTATGGTTATTTCATTCAGTTGCTGAACACAGCAGGATAGAAACTGAATGGCCCGTTCTCTTTTTTTTTTAAATATTTAAAAATGAATATTTTAAATACTCTGCCAGTGTCACTCCTCAGCGAGCTAGTGGCTGCCAACAGGGCACTCACGTGACTTTATTTCTTTATTTAAAACTCTATTTTCAAATCTATTTCACAGTCAGCACTGTACATAGAGGAAGAGTTCCTTGCCTTGGGAGCTTTCCAACTGCTTCTGTTGAACAGAATGGCTGCAATTTTCCTTCATTCATCCCCCTCAAAACACACACACACCTTTCTGTATCAGAATCACCGAAAAGAGAGAGACTTCCCTATTGTACGTTTTCTAGTTTTCCATCCAGCCCAGTTTTAGGAGTCCGAAGTAGCAGGGCATCTACCCCTTCCCTTGGGAGACAATTGCACAGTCTACAGAGCTCACCATTACAACTTTCTCCTGGCACTCAGCCTACATTTTCCTTTTCTTCATTTTCCTCTATTCATCCTAGGTTTAACCCCATTGTATCATGAGTTTTCAAATGATTCCTCTCTCTGTCTGGGATTAACACATTTCAAATAGCATTCATGAAACTGAGGAACAGCACTGCCTGCAGTAGAGACTCTACACACAGGCACTGAGCAAGTTCATCAATCACAGCTCTGACAGTGGACTTCAACCCTGACACACACACACACACACACACACACACACTCTAGTCCTTGGACTTCCTAGAGCAGAAACTGCTAATTGCACCAGTTTCCTAATTTCAAAATATGGGTGAGAGGGGAGTAGCAGGAATGTCGCTCTATACTAGTGTCTATCACTGTAAAACTATGATTAACCTACTTCATTCTTATTTCTGACCTAGCTGCGCATTTGAACTCAGAACTCCAGAAGAGGCAGGCCTGTGCACAAGCATCACCACTATTTTTGCAGGACAAACAAAAACAATATTTTTTGGCTCAGCAGCAGGGATTGACCCATTTGTACAGCACCCAGCACAATGGGGCTCCAGTCCCAACTGGGACCTTTGGGGGGTTTCCAGGATATAAATGTTCGCTACTATGACAGTGACCCTTGCGTTATTTATTTTGATAGACAAAGTGCATTTACTCTGTCCCCACATGCAGGGCTTTGGAGCGGAGCCCGGAGCTGGAGCGCGGAGCAGCTCCGGAGCAGTGGAGCTGCAGGTTTTTGCCTGGAGCTGGAGCGGAGACGGAGCACAGCTCCACAGTCCTGCCACATGTTCAGTTTTTCATGTGCCACAGTTGGGTGGGGGGGTTGGTGACCATGAGTAACTGCATCATAGATGTTATCAAGGGGAATCTAGAGGTTTTAGCTGCTGTGCTTGTGGCAACTGGTGAGGAACGGGAAGTGGTTGGCAGCTTAACTGAGTGTTTCTTTTAACATGACCAACAATGCCAAAGCTAATGCCTACATTTAAAGTAGCATTGTTAGGTTTCAGAGTCAACTCTCCGTTTGACCCGAATGTGCCAGTTCACGTGTCTCAGAGCAGACAACTTGACATTGGTTACACTGGTCTCGCATTTTCAGTTACCTTCACAACCATGAAGGCAAGAAGCACCATTTCCCCTCTCCCCCCACCTTCAGGAAAAGCTGAGATTCTGCAGCACGATTCCATGTTCACAGAATACACGGGATGCTGGCAATAGTGAACAGAAAATTAAATGTGTGATATGGTGGCAATGGATTGTCAGTTGCAACTATCAGGTCAGAAACAAGAAAGCAAAAGTGTCTCAGTGGCACTAATGAGACTGCGCCTACAATACTATGTAGCTCTTGGTTCCTCATTATCTGAGCAATATCTGCAAACCAAAGAGAATGAAAAAATAACAGAAATGAGTAAGGGTCAGAGGAACTGATTTATGAAGAGTTAAACAGCTAAATATGTACACCTGGGTTAAACAGCAACTAAAAAGCTACGATATCAAACTACAATTACCTGAAAAGCAAAAATACCAACAGATCTCAAAAAGGACAATTAAACTAGGAGAAATGGTATGAAATTCCACAAAGGAAAACAGTCTGGATATCTGGAATCATTTGCGAGATCTCTTGTATAGACTCCCAATCTCTAATTTCTCTGTCACTGGGGATCTGCTGCGGCTTCTTAGAAGAACTTTCCTGCAAGTAGCCCCCAGGCAGCGTTATGAAGGCAAAACCTCAGCAACTCTGTTCAGTTTTATTCTGAAGCCGATGCCTTTGCTAGGAAGCGTAACTAAGCATAAATACTCTCCAGACTGTAGACAAAAGATGCCTGCTGAGATGCAGAGAGTCAGGTAAAATCTGGGTTAATAGTGTTACTATTTATAACGTGATAGTGCCCAGACCCTCCAATGAAGATCTGGGCCACATTACGCTCGGTTCTGCATAAACTCACAGAAAGATACGGTTCCTGCCCCAAAGAGCTTACAATTAAGGGCCCCAATCCTACAACTGGATTCACATGGATGGACCCTTAACTTCAAGGGGGTTCTGTGTGGGCACAAGGGTCTGTCTGCATTGATTCAACCGCAGCAGTGTGGGAGTACAAGTTGCAACACATGGCTGTAGCAAAAACCAGAGGGGAAAGAGGGAGGATGACAAGAACAGGTGAATCATAGAATCATAGGTGGCGAGTTATATTCTCACATGGTGCCTGGGCACCAGCAATATTCAGAGCCCAGCTCCACCAATATTTGGGGCCGGGTGTTCCCCCCCCGCCCCCCCCGCCCCCCCCCCCCCCCCCCCGAGTGTCCCCCGGCCCCAGGATCTCCGCCAGCTTTTCTGCCGCCCTAGGTGGTGGAAGGTCCTGCCGCCGAAATACCGCCGCGGTCGCCACCCCCCAAATTGTAGTGCCCTAGGCGACCGCCTAGGTCGCCTAATGGGTTGCGCAGGCCCTGCTCGGCCCCGACTTACTGCCTCCAGGCACAGCCCCCAGAGCAGTGCCCCTGCCTCTTCCCTGCAGCTCCATGCTGCCTCCCTGCAGCAACTGCTGCTGCAGGGTCCTAGTGCCCCCCCCATCTCAACTGCCAGAGCAGACTGACTCTGAGCCTGGCCTTCCCCCTCAGACCCTTCCCTTTTCCGGCGGGACCCTCCACCAGCACAGGGGGGCCCCCCGCCCACAGTCACCGCTCCTGTCCCATGCTGGGCAAAGGGCAGCCCCATCCCTCACCCCAAGTGAGGCTACAGTCAGGGGCAACAGCAGGGGAGGAGGCGCACGCAGCACCTCCCGGCACCCACCACGGGGGAGGCGAGGGAGATTCCTGGACCTGAGAGAGGCCCTAGAAGCACATGCAGTGACAGTGGTGGGGGTGAATGTGCTACTGGGGGGGGTGGGAAAGGGGGGCTCCTCCCCTAGAGCTCGCTGCTGCCAATGCTCAAATCACTAAGCTATCCCCCCTCCCCCAAAGGTGCTTACACGGGCTAGTGATACATACACTTTGATGGTTCCAGGATATTATGAACACCCACACCAGCAAACTCACTGACATCCAAGACCAGCTGCTGAATGTAAACCCTGGTCCATTGATTAAGGACATCCAGAAATAAAACCTGGCCCAACTGATTCAAACAGTCACACAGCAGCCATGGAAAGCTCTCTGGAAGTCAGGGTGAAGCAGCCTCACAGGCCTGATCAGGGACAAAGACACTGTTCGATGCACACATCCCCTTCAAGGTTGAAGGGTGTATCAGATCCTGTCGATCTGCCACTCACCAGAACATCCATTCAGCCAGCCTCTGCCACAGCTCCTGGGAAGATTTTTAGACCCACACACATAACCTCTCACCCCCAGCAAGTGGGTCAAGTCCACTTACACAACCTCCCCCAAGGTCTTCCCCTCCCTCAACCCCTCACATTCTCACACAGGTTCACATCTCTTCTCCCCACCCTGAGTATGCTGCCCCTACACTAGAGGGTGTCAAAACCTACACAACGCTCCTGCCCTCCTTTGCCATATGGGGTGTGAGGAGACTTTTTATTCTAGTCAAGACAATCCACTCACACAAGCGCGCCCTCCCTCCGCACCCGCGAATGTGTCAGAACCACTCACACAATCGGCTGCCCGGGCCCTGCAGCATGCGTGTCACATTCAATAATACTTCATTACCATGTCAAGCTCTATGTTGTCAGAGCACACAAAACAGAAACCTCAGATCACCTCTGTACGCAGACACAACACATCAAGCCCCCCAGTGCAGGCCCCCTCTCGCCCCAACACATCCAGCCCCCCCCCACACATACACACCAAGGCCCAAGCCAGCAAGGGCAGGGTTTGACATAACCGCCACACACCCATACCTCGGCCCGGGATGGAGCATCACAGTGTGTTTAGGGTTTGATCACTTGTTTGTCACATTCACTCACATAACCTCCCTGGACACCCCACCCCAGCCACTGCAGAAGTACAGCTACTTCCCCTCACACCACTTCTGTCTTTCCAGGAATGCAAGACCCACCCCACCCAGACACACACAGTCCCTCACCACCCTATGCGGCAGAGCTGTCAGAGTTGGGGTGCTGGGGGTCTGCCACCCCCTGGCTACAGGAGTGCTTGGGGGTCACCTGCATCCGGGTGTGACATCTGCAACACACACACACCCCTCCCTAGAGGGGTACGACTCTTGCACTCCTGGATCCAGGGGGTGAGAGACAGGGCCGACGCTTCCATTTAGGCGACCTAGGCGGTCGCCTAAGGCACCAGGATTTGAGGGGGCAGCATTTTGCTGCCCTCGGCGGCAATTCGGCGGCAGGGGGTCCTTCCGCGCTCCGGGTCTTTGGCGGCAATTCTGCGGCGGGTCCTTCACTCGCTCCGGGACCCGTCGCCGAAGTGCCCCGAAGACCGGGAGCGCGGAAGGACCCCCCGCCGCAGAACTGCGGACGACGACCGGGAGCTCGGAAGGACCCCCGCCTAGGGGGCCAAAAACCCTGGTGCCGCTCCTGGTGAGAGAGCCACATACACCACCCTCCATCTCCCATCCCAGGATAGGCCAGTCCCCCATCTCACTCCCAAGAGGAGCCAGCTTCCCCCACACAGCCCCCATCTCACCCCCAGGAGAGGCCAGCCCCTCTGCCCCACCTCACCCCCAGGAGAGGCCAGCTCCCCACACACACACACCCCATCTTCCCCACACACACCCCATCTCACCCCCAGGAAAGGCCAGCTCCCCCACACATACACCCCATCTCACCCCCAGGAGAGGCCAGCTCCCCCCCCACACACACACCCCATCTCCCCCACACACAGCCCC
>NW_020691002.1:0-3790 GCF_002925995.2 Terrapene triunguis
CGGCCGGGCTCCCCCCGGGCAGCTCACACAGCCCGCCCCGCTGCGGCTGCCCTTGTCCCTCCCCGGGCCCCTCTTGGGCTGGGCATTGAGACCCCTGGCGAGGGGGCCCTGGGGCCCGGCCCGGGAAGCCAAGTGACCTGCATGGGAGGAAGGGGAGCCAGTCACAGGGTGCCACCGAGGGAGCGTCTGGGCAGGATGCCGGAGGGCTCTGGCCAAGGCTCCCTGCCAGGGGGAGGGAACCACGGCGCTTGGGGGGCTCCCAGGGTCCTGGGCGAGAGTCTGTTAGCAATGGATGGTAATGGGCTAGGAGGCCTCCTTCACCCCGGCCGCCCGCGCCCACCTGGGGAGCCGGGCGCACTGGCATCTCCCACCAGCGGGAAGGCGCAGTGCCGCGGCGCCTGAGAATGGTGCCCGGCTGCCTGCTCAGCTGGTCTCAACAGCCCTGCTCTGGTCTCCCCCAGGAAGAGACGTGCCATGGCTCTGGGCAGCCTCCTGCTCCTGATGCTGCCCTGGCTGGTCACTGCAGGGAGAGCTGCTACCCCTGGGTGCAAGATCCGGATCACCTCCAAGGGCCTGGAGCTGGGTAAGGAGCTGGGGGAGCCAGAGTCGATTGGCCTGGTCAGGAACCACAGGCTGCTGGAGCAGCACCCCCGGTGGCACCCGATCAGGGCGTGCCCACTGTTCTGGGGTTCCCCACAACGGGACGCTCCCTGCCGCTGGTGCTGAGCCGGCGGGGTGGAGCAGGATGTTCCGCTGTCCTTAGCCCACCCTCCCTGGGGAGGGAAGGAGCCCAGCGGGCCTGGGGCAAGTCTGGGCTGTTTACATACATCTGGGTTGCCAGGAAAAGGACTTGCCTGGCCTGGCCAGTGCCCTGGGATTGAAGGGTGGATTGGGGGGAAGGGCCGTGGCCTTCTTTCCTCCCTGTGGAGCCAAGGCCGGGGCAGAGAGCAGGGCCGTTGTTTTGCAGTGAAGCAGGAAGGGCTGCGCTTTGTGGAGCAGGAGCTGGAGCACATCAGCATCCCTGACCTGCACGGGAAGGAAGGGCAGTTCCAGTACAACATCAGCGGGTAAGTGAGGGCCGGGGGGAGGGCAGGAAGAGGCAGGACCTGGGGCCGGAGGGGCCCGAGACAGCAGCGTGTGTAAGGGGCAAGGAGCCGGCAGGTGGGTGTGACTCCGGGGATGGGCGGAGGTGGGTGGAGGGAAGGTGCCAGGGAGGGGCTGGTAGCACTGGACTAGGTGCAGCCCTGAAGAGCCAGGCTTTAGGGCGTGATGCCGCCCAGGGGTGCAGGGGCCTCTCCCATTGCAGTGACTCCGACATGGCTCAGCACGAGCCCAGGAGTCACGGCCGCAGCCGGGGCGGCAGAGCCGAGCTAGAGATGCTGGGGACCGGGCGGGGGCGTGGGCCTGACGCTGCCTGTGCCCCCGCAGGGTGAAGGTGACGGACCTGCAGCTGGCGCTCTCCAACCTGCACTTCCGGCCCCCGCAGCACCTCGCCTTCAACATCAACAACGCCTCCATCAGCCTGCGCTTCCGGCGCCAGCTGCTCTACTGGTTCTTGTGAGCTGGCACGCCCCCCCTCGCCCCCCCAGCGCGGGGTCAGGTCCCCTCCCCCTCCCCTCCCCTCTGCCCCCCCCCCCCCGCGCGGGGTCCGGTCCTGGGCCCTCTCCTCATTCCCCCCCCAGGGGCGGTCAGGCCTCCCCCTTGTTGGGATCAGACGCTCACTCTGACGGGGCCTGTGCCTGGGCTCTGGCTGGGCTAGCCCCCCACCCCTCAGCTCTCTCACCCCCACACAGGCTCTGGGGCGGCGGCTCCCCGGGGAGGTGCCTGTTTGCTTGGGTGCTGCTCACCTGGTTTAACCGTTTGCTTCCCAGCTACGATATTGGCTCCATCAACGCCTCTGCCGAAGATGTCAACATCCGCACCCGGCTGAAGCTGTCCATGGACAAGGTCGGGCGCCTCAAGATCTCCAACATATCCTGTAACGCCTCCATTGCCAGGATGCAGACTGGCTTCACGGGCACACTCAGGTACTGCCTGGGGGGCCACCCCACGGTGCCCTGCCCCCCAACCACTGGTCAGCAGCCCCATCGCCCCCCATGCCACCTTTGCTCCCATGCCAGGAGGCTCTCTGGTCCCCTAGCAGGAGGGCAGGGGGTTGAGGACTGTGATTCTGTCTCCACAGGAAGGTCTATGAATTCCTGTCTACCTTCGCCACCACAGGAATACGCTTCCTTGTCAACCGGCAGGTACGCTGTGGGCAGAGACATCCCCCTTGGGGCCGGGGCAGGGCACAAACAGTGGGGGTGGAGCAGGCAGGGAGTGGTATCAACTGCGGGCACTTCCGCCTTGCAGGCCCCCAGCCCCAAATCATGAACTGTGGTCAGCATGAGGGCAGTGGCTGCAGATCGGGGTGGTGGGGCGCAGGCGGAGCGGGGCCAGGCAGGGTGGAAGGGGGCTGCGGGTCGCAGTGATGGGGCGCAGGCAGAGCAGGGGCAGGCGGGGTGGGAGGGGGCTGTGGTTCGGGGTGGTGGGGCGCAGGCAGAATGGGGGCAGGCGGGGTGGAAGGGGGCTGCGGGTCGGGGTGGCGGGGCGCAGGCGGAGGGGGGGGGGGGGGGGGGGGGGGGGGGGGGGGGCGCAGGCAGAGCAGCCTAGGAGGGGCTGGTGCTTGGGGGGGGCAGCGAGTCCTGTGCTGTGGCTTTGACGCACTAGGACGAGCAGCTCCTGGAGCCACGGGCAGGATGTTCCCGGTTCCCATGGGGGTCGGTGGCTGGGCCCCGGGAGCGGGAGAGGCTCCCATGGAGGCTGCAGGGACACCCATCCTGCCGACCCCGACCCAGCCTGTGATGTCTGTTTCAGATCTGCCCAGCGCTGCGCTACGCGGGGCTTGTGCAGCTGAACTCGCTGCTGGACACCGTGTCGGGTGAGTCCGCGTCCCTGCGGCCGCCACGGGGGCTTGGGCTGACGAGACCAGACTTGGGCCCGGCTCAGCCTGGGCCTGGGTGCAGAGCTGCACTGTGCTGCCGTGCTGGGGGGCAGGTCCACGCTGGGGGGGCAGGTCCATGCCGGGGGGCAGTGGGCTGCAGCCGTGGTAACAGGCTAGGCCCAGCGGCTGCTCTGCTCGAGAAGCCGGGGCAGGACGGAGGGGGCCCAGAGACGGGGCGGAGGGGGCGTCAGCCTGGCTGGGCCGAGCTCAGGCCTCGCCGGGCGACTGACTCTGCCTTCCTTGGGCACAGTGCGCAGCCCGGTGGACGAGCACATCAGCATCGATTACTCCCTCCTCAGCAGCCCCGTCGTCTCCCCTGACACCCTCGATCTGGACTTCAAGGTAACGGGGGGGCGGGGGGGGGCTCCAGCGTGGCCGAGGGAGCCACTGGGCCACGTCTGTGATGCCCTGGCTCCGGGGTGCGCGGGGTCGGCCCACCATGCACGCGGATACCAGTGCGTGGGGACGCCGGGGGCTGCAATGGCTGAGTGCCCAGGGGAGCCTGTTCTGTGGGGCCGGGGCGGGGGCCGGCGGGGCCGGGACTCACTAGCTCTGTGCTGCCCAGGGCATGTTCTACTACCGGTGGAACGAGACGCTGGCGAACCAGGCGGTGGCACCAGTGATCAAGGAGACGGAGCGCATGGTCTACGTGGCTTTCTCCGAGTACTTCTTCAACTCTGCCATGGATGCCTACTACCAGGCGGGGGTGCTGAGCATGGAGATTGCAGGGGAGGAGGTGAGGAGGGACGGGGTGGTGGGCGTGCAGATGGGGGGAGGGGCAGGGGTGCTGGGTGTGCAGATGGGGGG
>NW_020691003.1:0-3348 GCF_002925995.2 Terrapene triunguis
GTCCAGATGATGAAGATGTCATCAATGTAGCGTAGGTAGAGAAGGGGCGTGAGTGGACGAGAGCTGAGGAAGCGTTGTTCCAGGTCAGCCATAAAGATGTTGGCATATTGTGGGGCCATGCGGGTGCCCATAGCAGTGCCACTGGTCTGGAGGTATATATTGTCACCAAATTTGAAATAATTGTGCGTGAGGATAAAGTCACAGAGCTCAGCAATAAGTTGTGCTGTGTCATCATCAGGGATACTGTTCCTGACAGCTTGTATTCCATCTGGGATGTTTGTGTAGAGAGCCTCTACATCCATGGTGGCTAGGATGGTGTTTTCTGGGAGGTCACCAATGCATTGTAATTTTCTCAGGAAATCTGTGGTGTCACGGAGATAGCTGGGAGTGCTGGTGGCGTAGGGTCTGAGTAGGGAGTCCACATATCCAGACAGTCCTTCAGTGAGAGTGCCAATGCCCGAGATGATGGGGCGTCCAGGATTTCCAGGTTTGTGGATCTTGGGTAGTAGATAGAATAACCCCGGTCGGGGTTCTAAGGGTATGTTGATTTGTTCCTGTGTTAGTGTAGGGAGTGTCCTGAGTAGATGGTGCAGTTTCTTAGGCCTGGTCTACACTAGGCTTTTATGTCGACTTTAGCGCCGTTATATCGAATTAACCCTGCACCCATCCACACCAGGAAGCCATTTAGTTCGACATAAAGCTCTCTTTAAATCGATTTCTGTAATCCTCCCCAACGAGAGGATTAGCGCTAAATTCGACATGGCCATATCGAATTAGGCTAGGTGTGGATGGAAATCGACGGTAATAGCTCCGGAAGCTATCCCACAGTGCACCACTCTGTTGACGCTCTGGACAGCAGTCCGAGCTCGGATGCTCTGACCAGCCACACCCCCGGGAAAATTTGAATTCATTTTCATTTTCCTGTCTGGGCAGTTTGAATCTCAGTTCCTCTTTGGACATCGAGGGGAGCTCAGCAGCAGTGGCAACTATGCAGAGCTCTCCAGCAGAGATGGCCGTGCAATCTAATAGAAAGAGGGCCCCAGCATGGACTGATCGGGAAGTCTTGGATCTCATCGCAGTGTGGGGCGATGAGTCCGTGCTTTCAGAGCTGCGCTCCAAAAGAAGGAATGCTAAGATCTACGAGAAGATCTCCAAAGCCATGGCAGAGAGAGGCTACAGCCGGGATGCAACGCAGTGCCGCGTGAAAATCAAGGAGCTGAGACAAGGCTACCAAAAAACCAAAGAGGCTAACGGACGCTCCGGATCCCAGCCCCACACATCCCGTTTCTACGAGGCACTGCATTCCATCCTGGGAGCGGCCGCCACCACTACCCCACCCCTGACCGTGGACTCCGAGGATGGGATCATGTCCGCGGCCGGTTCCTCGTCGGACATGACAGCGGACGGGGAAGATGAAGAAGGAGATGAGGAGGATGAGGCAGTCGACAGCGCTGGCACCGCTGATTTCCCCGACAGCCAGGAGCTCTTCATCACCCTTACCGAGATCCCGTACCAACCGTCCCCATCCCTTACCCCGGACACAGAATCAGGGGAAGGATCAAGCAGTAAGTGCTGTAAACATGTAAACATTTATTTAAAACAGAACGGTAATATTTATACTATTAACAATGTATATTTATAAAAGTGCTGTAAACTAGTAAAAAAATAATCAGGTACAAAACAGGAATATTTACAAAGGTAACAAATGGGTTTTCATGATTTCTCTGTCTTAGGCTCTTCTCAATTTAGTCCCAAGTGTTTTAAAAAATTTTCACAATGTCCGTTACTCCATGATTCCCAGGCCCAAGACGCTCCACTCCATAGTCCCAGTGCACCTATGCGAAAATCCGGTCAATGTGGCCGGGGATCGACGAGAAATCCTCGTAGGAGAACTCCTCGTAGGTCTCGTGGAGGTAGAGCTCAAGCCTGTTGATCAGGTTCCGGGGTAGGGCGATCTTAGTGGGCCCTCCGTGGTAGCAGACATGCCCCCTCCACGCCACAATCAAGTACTCCGGGATCATGGCCCGACATAGCATGGCGGCATACGGCCCCGGTTTCTGCATGCTTTCCCGCAGCATGCGTTCTCTCTGGGTGTCCGGGATCCTCAGGAGGGTGATGTCGCTCATGACGCCCTGCTTTGAATTAGGGAGGGGAATGTTAGTATTGGGACTGCTTTACAGCCACGCGGTGGAGGGAGAGGGGCAGCATACAGGGATCTTTCCCTGGGACAGCCGCGAGGGGGTGGGACAGGGGCAGAGTTGATGCTGTCCTGATTGCTGGCAGCAGAGACTGGCATTGCTTTCAATGTGAAAGGAGGCCAGTGCTACTGCTGGAGTTTTAAGCAGCCACAAGTCTGCGGCTTACCATTATTGCCCGCTCCAGAAGTTCAGGTCTCCAGCCACAGTTCTCTGAACACTCCAAGACCTCCGCAAGTCCACAGGCACTGAAGGCGACGGCCGAAAATTCGACCTTGTCCTGAGTGCGCATGTGAGAGGTGCAGTGCATGGTCTTGTTCACAGAGAAAGACTAGGTTCTTTGTATACAATTTCATTTATCTGTCTCAGGAATTCACTCCCTTTTCACAATTCACACAGACACATCTGCGACTGTCTCCCAACCCAGCCTGTCAGCACACTCCCAGAGGCTAGCGCAGATTAGGCGGAGGAAGAAGAAGACGCGTGAAGACATGTTCTCAGAACTAATGGGATGCTCCCGAGCCCAGGCAGCCCAGCAGACACAGTGGAGGGAGAACTTGTCACAAATGCACCGAGCAGTCATGGAACGGGAGGAGAGGTGGCGTCAGGAGGACCAACAGGCTACTGAAAAGCTGCTTGGACTAATGAGGGAGCAAACGGACACGCTCCGGCGCCTTGTGGATGTTCTGCAAGACCGGAGGCAGGAGGACAGAGCCCCGCTGCAGTCTATCTGTAACCGCCCTCACCCGCCACCAAGTCCCACACCACCCTCACCCAAAGTCCAAAGAAGGAGGGGCGGCAAGGGCCGTTAAAACTTTCAGTCAACCCCTGCAGACTGCTCTAGCACTAGAAGGCTGACATTCCCCAAAATTTCATAAGTCCTTTCCTACCCACCTCACACAAGCCCCCGTCCAAGTTTCACCCCCCACGTTTCATGTCTGGTTCGCAATAAAATGTTTGTTTCTGTTCATTACTGTTTCAGTCAGGTTCTTTTGAGGGAGAGTCTGTCTGGAGGGGGGGAAGGGGCTTGGTAATTGGACAGGACAGTGACCTTTAGCAGGGTACAGAGGCGGTGTCAGGTCCAGCATCAGGACACATACACAGTGCAGTCACTGGTTACCCTGGTCAGTCTGGGAGGTGTTTTTCATGTTTT
>NW_020691004.1:0-5835 GCF_002925995.2 Terrapene triunguis
TGCATCTACATTAAGTGAGAAGTACCAATAACACTAATATCCAAAAACAAAGTTTAAAAATCTTCCTATAACTTGGTTAAAAGCCCATTCCACCTCTTTTCTATGTGCTATTAGATACCAACCGATACAGGAATGTGATTTTTTTTCTTTGGGTGAGGGCAAATGAGAAGTTCCACAAACATAGAACATAATATCCCAAGAAAATGCCAAACAAACCGGACAGGCCCGGACAGCATATGTAATTCTGCTACAAAATGCACCAACCCATTTGCCAGACTGCTGCTAGCTATCGCCCCTTTTTCCATAGTCCTAATCATCTTGTTTCTGTTTTAGAATCTCAATTTGGTACAAATTTTGTGGCTTCTGGCATATTATGCACAGTAAGATTTATTTTGTGGAAATTAAGTCTTTTTAGGTGTCTACATAGTTCTTTGAAAAGCTGGCAAATTATTTTTGTCTGGTTAAGAAAGTGTTGTATTTTAAATCAAACTTTATTTTAAAAATTGTCACTAGAATAAGCATCTCAGAATGTTGTTTGAATAGAAATGTATTAACCCACACTCTCAACTCACAAAAAAAGTACCCTTGCCCTACTTCCCAAAGATGTGGGGGTGCAGTAATTGGCATTGAGGGGTGATGGGATTATAGGGGCACTAATTGGCATTGAGGGGGAATGCGGTGCGTGGGGGCACTAGGATTTTGGGGATAGCTATAAGTGTCATTGAGGGGTTGGTGGAGGCGTGGAGGGAGCAGTAACTGGCACTGATTGGGCATCGGGGGAGGACTAACTGGACTTGATGTGGCATGCTGTGGGTGGGGGAACTAACTGGCAGACGGGGCACTGGAGTTGAGGTACCACTAACTGGCAGCACGGTGGTGGTGGGGTGTGTGTGTGTGGTGGGGAGAGGCAGCCCAAGGGGGGCCGTGCACTGTGTGTGTGTGAGGAGAGGCAGTAATGGATAGCATGGGGGGAACGCACTGTCAGTGTGTGTGTGGGGTCACTCCACAGAGCCAGGAAATTGGGGCACAGCTGGAAAGGGGGGTGGACAGGATCCCCCCGGGTAGGGTTACCAGATAGCAACTGTGAAAAAACGGGACAGGGGGTGGGAGGGTAATAGGCATCTATATAAGAAAAAGTCCCCAAAAAGGGACTGTCCCTTTAAAAACGGGACATCTGGTCACCCTACCCCTGGGCAGCGGCAGTATCTACCTCTCCACTGGAGAGGTTGGAGCCGTGTCTGGGAGCCAACCAGTTCTCTCCATCAGCAGCAGCAGCTGAGCAGTTGCTGTTCTTCCTGCCCTCTCAGCAGGGAGGCTGATTGCAGTTACGCTGGTAACCGGACTTTTAGTGTCCAGTCAGCAGTGCTGACTGGCCACTGCCAGGTTCTCTTTTCAGCTGGACTGTCCAGTCCAAAACTGGACATGTGGCAACCCAACTTGGATTCTTTCTGTTCAGAAACTTTGAAGTACCACAAAAAGTGAGACAGATCCAATTTAAACACAGTAATCTCTACTGCAGTCTCTCTATCACAATGTGAAGGGATGCAGGGGTTCCATGAGGTCCCCAGTGAATAAGGGGTTATTTCAACTCAGTTTTGCTCCTCCCTTCATCCAGATGCTTGGGGAAGAACCATCAACTGGCTTCTTGGGAGGCACAGGAGAATGATTCCTTTAGGGAGAAATTTTGCACCCAGGAACCTTGAACTGCAGGCTGAGGGAGTTTTGTTACACTTTTGTTTTATAAACAGGCTCCTTTGAAGGAAACCCTTGTTTGACTGTACTTGTTTTGTTTCTGAGGAGTGAGCCCACTGGCTTAGACTTGTTTCTTTCTTACTACATCATATTCAGGCTTCTTAGTCTCACTTTCAAAGACCTGGACAAATCTGCCTCTGCCTACGCCTCTGCTCTCATTACCTCCTACTCACCTTCCTGCTGGCCACACTCCTTCTAAGCTACTTTTCTATGTGTCTCCTGTGTTTGGTGCTCACTCTTAGCAGAAGCCAACACTTTCAAAAGTGGTAACAGATTTGGGGTGACTATTTGAAAGCCCAAACTGATAATTTTGGCCTAACTGAACACCCACAGCTCCAAATTGAAGTGAATGGGAGTTGCTGGTGCTTGGCATCTCTGCAAGGTCTGAAGCTGGGCACCCAAAAACAATCATTCCAAATCACTGTCCATGTCTGAAAATCAAGCTCTTACAGCTAAATTTTCAGAAGTAGGTAGTGACCAAAACTCTAGTGGAAATCACTGGAAGCTGTGGCCGCTCAGCATCTCTGAAAATAGAGCCCCAGCAAATACCCTCTCTTTAAAAGACTCACTACACCTACTCTGACTTCTGCTATTGATTATCTGGCACTGAAGTGCCCCCTCCCATTCCAAGGACCCCACAAATCACTATGGTTTTCATATAATCTGCAACACAACAAATGAGAAAAGAAAACTGAAATGGCAGAAAATGCAGCCTGCTACAGACAGGCTTGTATATGAGGAATTATTACGGGCCTATGTCACTACAATGAAAAAGGCAGAGAGATCCACTTCCAAGGCCCTCAACTATGAAGTCCCACAAGGCTTGGTCCACTCCCGGAAGAAAACCCATGGGAGAGCTGCTATGACAACAAAGGCTGAAGTGTCAACAGTAAGTGGATGATGCTCTGCTCTCCATCTCTTTTACATCAAATGTAAACAGTACCACATCCCAGCTTTCTTACTGCTTAGCTGAAATCAGCACCTTAATAAAGAGCAGCTGCCTAAAGTTGATTCTGGGGAAAGACTGAAGTGATGGTGCTAGACTAGGGAGTGCTGCCAATAAATTGTCTCCTGTGAAAAATTCTCCTCTAGTATGGATCTCTGCTCTCAGATTGTTAAATGGGCTTGCTGCCATGGGGCATTCTTGGACTCCACAATAGTACAAAATGCTCAGATAGTCATTCTACCACCAAACAACAACACCTTTCCCCCCACCCATTTCAATATAAGATTGGCCAGAAGAGCCCACTCCCACCTGTCAGATGTAGTCCTGGGTACAGGCTGATCCATGCATTCATGACTTGCAGGGATGTTGCAACTGCTATCTAAGGGTACGTCTATACTTACTTCCTGGTCCGGATGTAAGCGATCGATCTTCTGGGATCGATTTATCGTGTCTTGTCTAGACGCGATAAATCGATCCCGGATCGATCCCGGAAGTGCTCGCCGTCGACGCCGGTACTCCAGCTCAGCGAGAGGAGTACGCGGCATCGACGGGGGAGCCTGCCTGCAGCGTCTGGACCCGCGGTAAGTTCGGACTAAGGTACTTCGAATTCAGCTACATTATTAACGTAGCTGAATTTGCGTACCTTAGTCCGAAGTGGGGGGTTAGTGTGGACCAGGCCTAAGGCCTGGTCTACACTACGAGTTTAGGTTGAATTTAGCAGTGTTAAATCGAATTAACCCTGCACCCGTCTGTGACGTTGTGCAGTCTATTTGGTTTTATAAAAATATAAGTGAATATAATGTAACTGGGATATGCTTCATGCAAAAGGTCTCTTGTAAGGTATCATTACAAAGCTCATAATGTGCTGAGTGTGATCATCCTATTTGTAGAAATGTACCACTCTTGTATCTAAAACTAGAAATATAAAACATAACTCTGAGGGCCTATTGTAATTATGTAAAGTGTGGGCCATTAAGGATGGTTTGGAATCTTGATGACTCCCATTGTCTGCAGATGGCTGTATTTACCTGTGAGTCTTCCTGTATATGTGTGTGCTGGCAAGTGAGTAATGAAGTCTTGCAGTGACATGTGATCATGTCACCTGAACTGGAATCCATCTTTAACCTGGTGCTTTTCCAGTGAGGGGGGGTGGAAACCCAGAGGGACAAAGGGTTCCTGCCTTATGCAAAAGATATATAAAGGGGTGGAACAGAAGAGAGAGAGAAAGGAGCCATCATGGAGAATCCCCTAGCTAACACCTAAGCTGGAACAAGAGCTGTACCAGGGGAAAGAATTGTGCCCAGGCCTGGAAGGTGTCCAGTCTGAGAAAAACTTACTGAAGCATCTCTGAGGGTGAGATTATCTGTATTTAGTTTGATTAGGCATAGATTTGCGCATTTTATTTTATTTTGCTTGTGACTTACTTTGTTCTGTCTGTTACTACTTTGAACCACTTAAATCCTACTGTCTGTATTTAATAAAATCACTTTTTATTTAGTAATTTACTCAGAGTATGTATTAATACCTGGGGGAGCAAACAGCTGTGCATATCTCTCTATCAGTGTTATAGAGGGCGAACAATTTATGAGTTTGCCCTGCATAAGCTTTATGCAGGGTAAAACGGATTTATCTGGGTTTAGACCCCATTGGGAGTTGGGCATCTGAGTGCTAAAGACAAGCACACTTCTGTGAGCTGTTTTTAGGTAAACTTGCAGCTTTGGGACAAGTGATTCAGACCCTGAGTCTGTGTTGGAGCCAGACAGGAGTGGCTGGCTCAGCAAGACAGGGTGCTGGAGTCCTGAGCTGGCAGGGAAAACAGAAGCAGGGGTAGTCTTGGCACATCGGGTGGCAGCTCCCAAGGGGGTTTCTGTGATCCAACCCGTCACAGTGGACCAGGCCTAAGGCCTGGTCTACACTACGAGTTTAGGTTGAATTTAGCAGTGTTAAATCGAATTAACCCTGCACCCGTCCACACAACAAAGCCATTTACTTCGACATAAAGAGCTCTTAAAATCGATTTCTGTACTCCTCCCCGACGAGGGGAGTAGTGCTGAAATCGACATTGCCGGTTCGAATTAGAGTTAGTGTGGACGCAATTCGACAGTATTGGCCTCCGGAAGCTATCCCACAGTTCACCATTGTGACCGCTCTGGACAGCAATCTGAACTCGGATGCACTGGCCAGGTAGACAGGAAAAGCCCCGCGAACTTTTGAATTTCATTTCCTGTTTGCCCAGCGTGGAGAGCTTATCAGCACAGGTGACCATGCAGAGCTCCTCAGCACAGGTAACCATACAGTCTGAGAATCGAAAAAGAGCTCCAGCATGGACCGTACGGGAGGTACTGGATCTGATCGCTGTATGGGGAGACGATTCCGTGCTAGCAGAACTACGTTCCAAAAGATGTGAAATGCCAAAACATTTGAAAAAATTTCCAAGGGCATGATGGAGAGAGGCCACAACAGGGACTCACTACAGTGCCGCATGAAAGTTAAGGAGCTCAGACAAGCGTACCAGAAAATCAAAGAAGCAAACGGAAGGTCCGGGGCAGAGCCGCAGACATGCCGCTTCTACGCTGAGCTGAATGCAATTCTAGGGGGGGCCGCCACCACTACCCCACCTTTGACCGTGGATTCCGAGGAGGGGGTACTCTCAGCCATGCCTGAGGATTTTGCGGACAGGGAAGATGATGAGGAGGAGGAGGACGAGCTTGCGGAGAGCACACAGCACTCCATTCTCCCCAACAGCCAGGATCTTTTTCCTCAGCCTGACTGAAGTACCCTCTCAAGGCAGTATCCCAGACCATGAAGCCATGGAAGGGACCTCTGGTGAGTGTACCTTTGTAAATATAAAACATGGTTTAAAAGCAAGCGTTTTTTAATGATTAATTTGTCCTGAGGACTTGGGATGCATTCACGGCCAGTACAGCTACTGGAAAAGTCTGTTAACGTGTCTGGGGATGGAGCGGAAATCCTCCAGGGACATCTCCATGAAGCTCTCCTGGAGGTACTCCAAAAGCCTTTGCAGAAGGTTTCTGGGCAGGGCAGCTTTATTCCATCCTCCATGGTAGGACACTTGACCACGCCATGCTAGTAGCAAGTAATCTGGTATCATTGCATGACAAAGCCTGGCAGCGTAT
>NW_020691005.1:0-6282 GCF_002925995.2 Terrapene triunguis
ACAGTTACCACAAATAATCTGGGACTTAGAACAACAGGGGGTCATTTGAAAAACGAACTCCCCTTTTAACTCTCCCGTATGGCCAGTTCTCAAGGCAGATGGTAAAGCTTGGCGTTTAACTATTGACTACAGGTGTGTTAGCAAAGGCACAATCCCTATGGCCCCTATAGTAGCTGATATGATGCAAGTAATTCAAAAGGTGCAGGCTACTTCAAAATGCTTCTCAGTCATTGATTTGGCTAATTGTTTCTTTGCCATCCCATTGCACCCAGACTCACAGGATAGATTTGCCTTCACGGGCATTCCAGCGTTTACCCCAAGGATTTCATACTAGCCCAGCAATAGCTCATGAACATGTGATGGAGATGCTAGACCGTCTTAGCCCACAAGACCGGTCCTTTGTTTTTCCCTATGTAGATGATGTTTTAATTTGGGGGGAAACTGAGGCACAGGTACAGCAGTTAACTGAAAATGTTTGGGCTCTGATTCAAGAGACTGGTTTTAAGGTTAGCTTAGAAAAAGCCCAGTTGGTCCAGTCTCAAGTGACTTATCTAGGCATTGTTCTAGGAAAGGAAGGGAGGCGGGTAGAGCTCTGCTAGAAATGCCGGCTCCTACTGATCAACATTCCCAACGGGGCCTGGTGGGAGGGTTTCATTTTCTAAGACCCCATGTTTACAAACATGCGGAGATCACATTGCCCTTACGGAAACTGCTTAAGAAAAGGTGACATGGGAATGGGGAGCAGAGCAAGATGAGGCTCTAAGATGCTTAAACAAAAAGCTCTGACAGCTCCTGCCCTGCGATTCCCAGCCGAGTCCCAGCCGTTCGTGATCAGACTAGCAGCGAACAACCTGGCATCAGCAGCTGCTCTACTGCAAAAGAATGAGGACGATAAAGTGGTGCTGGGAGCTTAGGAGTCTAGGAAGTTACAGGGACCAGAGCTAAATGTTGATCCGTGTGAAAGGGAATGTTTGGCAGCGGTATGGGCAGTACAATCCTTTGAACCCCTGACAGGCACAGCCCCCCAAACAATCCAAAGCACCCACACCCCTTTAAAGTACGTTCTGTCAGGGAAACTGGTTGGGGGCAAGGTCTCAGACACTCCAATGGCTCAGTGAACCCTCACATTGACGAACAGAGGAGTCACCACAGAGACCGTGTCTAGACCTGACATGCTGACCCACGCTTTCATTGAAAAAGGGAATAAACATGACTGCCCTAGAGCAAAGAATAGCCCTGATACAGGCGCCCCCCCTTAGAGGAACTAGACACCGTCGGGATACAGGGACACGTGTGGGTCACAGATGGGAGCTCAGTGGTAACAAAAGGTATAAGGAAAATGAACTATGCAGCAATTAACTTAGAAGAGGAAATACTCCAGGGATATTTGGATCATGGGTCAGCCCAGCATGCCGAACTCCATGCCATATACCAGGTACTACAGCAATATAAGAACAACCCCAGACCCATGTTTATCTATGCAGATAGCGAGTTCGGTGTCAAGGGAATACAATACTGGATGCCTGACCGGGGAAGGCAGCCGACGGGAAAAGTATTGCGTATGTAGAGGAATAGAAATGGATTCACCAATGGGTAACACAACATCCTGGCTGTCTAAAGGTCAGGCATGTGAAGGCACATAACAGACAGGACCCCCTGGAGGCTTTTTGGAATAACGAAGTAGATGGTATAGCACGGCAGTATGATATAGCTGCAGTAGTAACTAGAAGCCAGGCGGGGAAGGTAATGGGGGATCCGCAGTCAATTGATGAACTTATTAATGATAACTGTCCAGACGCCCCAAACAGAACCCCAGGAAAGACAGAAAAGCAGGAACTGGTTAATGTTGCACATCAACTCACGCATGAGGGAGTGGAAGGGACATTAAGGAGACTAAGAGACGTAGCACAGTGGAAAGGCATGGAAGATGATGTTAAAACTTGGGTTCAAAATTGCATTCGGTGTGCTCAGGATAAAGCCCGGCCGCCACATTACCAACTGTAGCGGGGTGGTTCCCCGCTCCTGCCCTGCGGGGCTTGAAACAGCCCAGGGGAGGGCTGTGGCTGGGGCAAGAAGCCTGGGCTGATTGGGGAAAGTAGGCCCAGCTGGCCCCTAGAAGAGACTGGGAGCCAGGGCCCAGTCAGTCTCCCTCTGCTTGTAGAGGGAGAAGGGCCTGGCTGCAGGGACCTAAGCAAGACACCTAGATTGGGAGCAGGGCTGGGGAAGGGCCAGGGGAGCTGGAAGCTCCGCCCTGGAAAGCCCCAGGCTGCAGGCCTGACTATAGGCCGAATAGGTGCAAGGTTGCAACGGGGCAGCCCACGGGTAGGCAGAGGCAGCAGGTCCGAACCCTTTTGCCTGTGGTGAGTGGCTGATACTGCAATCTGCCCCAGTGAACGGGGGATAGATGGAGACCAGGCAGTAGCCAAGACTGAGGTGAAGTGGGGATAGTGGGTGGGGGTTCCCCTAAGAGGGGGAGACCCAGAACTGTGGGGGTTCTGCCAGGGGGCAGCACCCAGTTAAAGGGGCACTGGGGTCCTGGGAGGGACACGGGGGCCAGCAGTGGCGGCGAGACACTGGCCTGAAGAGGGCGCTCCAGAGGCTGGATGCTAATTCCCGAGGACAACCAGCAGGAGGCGCCGCCGGGTGAGTCTGCGCACGCTTACACCAGCCCCTTATGCACCAGAGACGAGTAGGTCCCTGGCCTAGAATACAAATTGATTACATAGACAAGTTGCCATGGAGCCAACAGGGATTCTGGTGTTTACTGGTAATCATAGATGCCTTCTCTGGTTGGGTCGAGGCACCCCCCACTAGAAGAAACACCACCACAGAAGCCACAAAAATGTATTTACTGAGGTGGCCTGTCGCTATGGAACTCCCCGGATAATTGATTCAGACAATGGAGGGGCATTTGTAGGAGAAATGTTTACCAGCTTGCTACAAACCTTAGGCATTAAACAAACAATTCACATCCCCTATCGCCCTCAATCGTCAGGGCAAGTAGAGCGCATGAATCGCACTATTAAAGGAGCCCTAAGGAAAGTGGTAAGTGATACTGGGGAAAATTGGCCCAATAAGCTGCCTTTAATTCTGGTGGCTATCCGTAGTAGCAACCGCCTGAAAACAAAAATACAGCCGTTTCCAATTTTCTTTGGCCAGCCGATGAGGCTGATTGATCCTACACAGATGGATTTAGGATCAGAGGAAACGGCTGCGGTAACACAGCAGCATGATTATTTTCAGTGGCTCAAACAATTACAAGAGGACAAATTGACCTTGCAATACCGGATTAATGAGGCCGTTGATAAAATGAATAACAAGCTCCATAAACAGAAAGTTGGTAACTCCCAGCTCTGGGAGCCCGGGGATCTGGTCATGTATTTAAAATTGGGTAGAAGGGAGCATAATTTGGAATCTAAATGGATAGGTCCATATTCCATTGTGGACCGGCTTAGCCCTTTGGTGTACCGAATAGATAAAGATGGGAAGTTAAAATGGGCTCATGTCTCGCAACTCAAATTGTTTTCCTAAGCTATGGGTGCCAACGTTACTAACAAAAACCGGCAGATGGCGCCCACGGCATGGAGCATTTGGATTCCAGTAACTTTGGTGGAGATTCACGTGATGGAGACAGAACAACAACCGGACTCACAATGGGGAATTCAGTGGTATAATTGGACCAGTTGGGGGACACTGCAGGAAATACCAGTGGCCAACAACACACTGCAAGGAAGCTTCATACTCGTATCAGTCCAAGTCTGGGTAAACAGTATTCCTGCTGACCGTGGATGCATCTCTGCCGTGTCAGCTCCAGCAGACTCTAGCTGGGGCTCCAACCCCCCCGCAAACCTGGTCAGCCTGGAACCCTAACCAGACCCCCTTTTAAACCCGAGCCAACAGAAACTAGAACCACCACGATCTGGGTAAATGAGACCATCTCTCTTGGAAATGGAACCTTTTTAATTATGAATGGCCCAGATCCCGAAACTGTAAAATTCCCCCACTTACTCCGGAGACAACCCTGTATTCAGGTGCAAGTGCCCCCATTTTTATACGTGTAAGCAGAGTCAGGATGAGCTCTACCCTGACATCTGGTGGTGAATTATGGCGAGTGTGGAAAAGAACTCCAGGGGCGGATCTTGTTTGCATAGGCCCACCCACACGCATAGCATGAGCCCACAGCAACCGAAAGTGGTTACTTTGGCTGGTGTGGGATCCCTAGTTTCTCTGTTATTGGGGCAGGAAGAATAAAGTTTTGTTACCCTGATTCTGTGAATCAAGGCCAGTGGAACTGTTGTATGACAGAAGGACTGAGTGAATCCTTCACCATTACCTAAGTAGCATTTGCTTGTCAAGGGGCATGGGTTACAAAACCCAGTGAATGGAGAGAGGATGGGGATAGGTATTTGTACCTGATGGTATGGGCCCCCTCTGAGGGTTTGAAACACCAATTGCACTGCCTCCTCTCTCCACTGTTGAATGTCAGAGCTAACTTTGATTCCCTTAGGAGTCTAGTTACAGGCTGCTGAGCTGAATTCACTTTGGGCCAATGGTGCACCAGCACTGGGGCTCCCCTACTATACTATGAGCTGAAATCACTAAGAGCTGAAATCACAAAAGAGCTGATGTTATTAAGAGCTGAGATCACTGAGTGCTGTGTTAACTAGTGGGGGAGCCTGAAGCTATATTGCTCAGCAGCTGGCGGAGCAATTTGTGGGGACGACTGGAGGAGCAGTGAGCGGCGTGGAGCCTTGCGGGGCCGGTTGGAGAGGCCCAAGGAACAGCGAGTGGAGCTGTTTGCGGGGACGGCTGGAACGGCTCACAGGTCGGTGAGCGGAGCGGAGCGGAGCAGCTTGTAGAGCGGAGCAGTTCGTGGGACGGCAGAAAGTGGACTGGCTCGTGGTAAAGGCTGCGGCGGAACCCCCACGGAGAAACAGACGGCTGGCCAGCCTTGGATCACGTAAGGTGCCCCTTAACACCCTGCGTGCCCCCCCCTTTTTTACTCTGGGGCTGCACTGACCAGGGACAGAGACTTTGGGGGTTGTTGGACTTTTGGGACTTTGGGGGTTGCTGGACCCAAGAGACTTTGGGGGTGTTGGACTTTGGGGACTCTGGGTGATTTTTGGGTTGCTGGATTCAAGAACCAAAGGGAAAGGACACAGCCCAATTTGCTGGGGTGGGTTTTGCTCATGGTTTGTGTTATGAATCCTGTTTGTGGTGTTTTTCCAATTTTATGCTGATGTCGTTTACCTCATGTTATTAAACATTTTCTGCTACACTCAGACTCCGTGCTTGCGAGAGGGGAAGTATTGCCTCTTAGAGGTACCCAGGGGGGTGGTATGTAATTGTCCCAGGTCACTGGGTGGGGGCTCGAGCCGGTTTTGCATTGTGTTATTGAAACGGAACCCCTAGATACAGAACCCGGCCCTTGTTGCTGCCAACTTAGATGGGCAGAAGGGTTACATACGCTACATGTCGTAATGAGCTGGGATAAGAACAACCTGGCTGGGGTTAAGCCCGAGTGTGCCCCACACAGTTCCCCCATATTCGACACGTGGTACCGGGCATTGCTGCGAGAACAATTCCTGGGAGAAGGGCTCGAAGCGGAGCCGACGCCATACTGGGGGGATAGGAACAGGGACCGGGGTCCTGAACGCCATAGACCTTGAAGCACTAAGAAATGAAGTCAGTACCCTTGAAAGCCTGCACTACTCACTAACTGCGGGGCAGGAACATCAAATTGCTCAGCTAGTTCAAACAGATATGGACACTGTCGATTTACAGGGGCATACATGGCAGCATATCAATCCTACTTTCTGGGCAGAATATGCTACCATGAGAGACATCACAGATCAAACTAATCTATTTACGCCCTATATTGCTGGGTGGTATAAACCATTACATTCTTACCTTAATGTACAGCAACTGAGCGGGAGTATTTCTGTCCAAGTGCTAAGAGCCCGCGATGTACAGAAAACTATGGCTATTTGGCCATTTTCAGCACTGCCAGTAATCCAAGGACAGCATATTTGGGTTCCCCGGCTAGCTGGAACATACATGAATGTTAAAGGGGATATAGTAGACCACAGAGGGTGTGAGGAGGGGTCCCCACAACAGTAGGTGTGCCCCCACACTCCGTCTTAGAGGAACCATGCTCCCTCCAAAACAGGGAACTAGCTATATGTTTCTGGGATGAAATGGATAATTCTACCACCAAGGTATATTTTAATGGAAAGAATTGTGTCTGTGTTGTGGGTAAGCACAACACTCCCAGGGGATCCT